>NC_088398.1:70077416-70179916 GCF_034236695.1 Oncorhynchus nerka | reverse complement strand
TGGCCACCTAATCATCCCCAGCTTCCAATTGGCTCATTCATCCCCCCTCCTCTCCCCTGTAACTATTCCCCAGGTTGTTGCTGTAAATGACAATGTGTTCTCAGTCAACTTACCTGGTAAAATAGGGGTAAAAAAACACACATCCCCCACACACAGAGACTGTACACTTTCACCAGATCAAATGAGGATCACAGCAAATGGCAGTCTGTATTGCACTATGTATAAGACCAGTTCAACTTAATAACCTCCTCCATCCCCCTAGCCTATTAAATAAACTACAACATTAGTCCGCCAGATGAAGTTTGGCCTTTTACGCATGCTGTCCGGGAGGTGTTGGTTTAATCAGGAAGTGATCAAATATACTGTAGATAATCTCACGCCCACTTGAGGGGAAGATGGGTTACTTTTAATAAGGGAAACAACCCTACACCCTACAGCTGAAATGAGATCACCTAATTCTAGCCCTTTGGTAAGGATTTTATAGTGCAGATGGCTTAATGGTACAGTCTTTTAATAAGCTGGAATGGTCCTATGGTATGTAGTGATAGGTTTAATAGAGAGCTGACGACGTAGGCCTGATGACTATAGATTCCTTGTCTTTGTGGGTTGGTGTAATGGCAACAAGCTCTCACAGTCTCAGAATTAGACGTTCATCCATGTTTTCCAAACGTCAAATTTCAGAGTGTTTAGGGTTAAGTTTAGGCATGAACTCTGAATGGTTAAGGTTTAGGATAGTTTTAAATCTAAAATCTCGCTGGATTCAAACATGAAATCTTTGGCACCGGACGCAGATACTTACAAGCATCCACCATCCCCGTCTACAACACCTTAGCAACCATCCACCATCCCCGTCTACAACCCCTTAGCAACCATCCACCATCCCCGTCTACAACACCTTAGCAACCATCCACCATCCCCGTCTACAACCCCTTAGCAACCATCCACCATCCCCGTCTACAACACCTTAGCAACCATCCACCATCCCCGTCCACAACCCCTTAGCAACCATCCACCATCCCCGTCCACAACCCCTTAGCAACCATCCACCATCCCCGTCCACAACCCCTTAGCAACCATCCACCATCCCCTGTCTACAACACCTTAGCAACCATCCACCATCCCCGTCTATAACCCCTTAGCAACCATCCAACATCCCCGTCTACAACACCTTAGCAACCATCCACCATCCCCGTCTACAAGACCTTAGTAACCATCCACCATCCCCATCCACAATCCCTTAGCAACCATCCACCATCCCCGTCTACAACACCTTAGCAACCATCCACCATCCCCGTCTACAACACCTTAGCAACCATCCACCATCCCCGTCCACAACCCCTTAGCAAGCATCCACCATCCCCGTCTACAACACCTTAGCAACCATCCACCATCCCCGTCCACAACCACTTAGCAAGCATCCACCATCCCCGTCTACATGCCTTAGCAACCATCCACCATCCCCGTCTACAACACCTTAGCAACCATCCACCATCCCCGTCTACAACACCTTAGCAACCATCCACCATCCCCGTCTACAACACCTTAGCAACCATCCACCATCCCCGTCCACAACACCTTGGCAAGCATCTGCCATCCCCATCTACAACACCTTAGCAACCATCCACCATCCCCGTCTACAACCCCTTAGCAACCATCCACCATCCCCGTCTACAACACCTTAGCAACCATCCACCATCCCCGTCCACAACCCCTTAGCAACCATCCACCATCCCCGTCCACAACCCCTTAGCAACCATCCACCATCCCCGTCCACAACCCCTTAGCAACCATCCACCATCCCCGTCTACAACACCTTAGCAACCATCCACCATCCCCGTCTATAACCCCTTAGCAACCATCCAACATCCCCGTCTACAACACCTTAGCAACCATCCACCATCCCCGTCCACAACCCCTTAGCAACCATCCACCATCCCCGTCCACAACCCCTTAGCAACCATCCACCATCCCCGTCTACAACACCTTAGTAACCATCCACCATCCCCATCCACAATCCCTTAGCAACCATCCACCATCCCCGTCTACAACACCTTAGCAACCATCCACCATCCCCGTCTACAACACCTTAGCAACCATCCACCATCCCCGTCCACAACCCCTTAGCAAGCATCCACCATCCCCGTCTACAACACCTTAGCAACCATCCACCATCCCCGTCCACAACCACTTAGCAAGCATCCACCATCCCCGTCTACATGCCTTAGCAACCATCCACCATCCCCGTCTACAACACCTTAGCAACCATCCACCATCCCCGTCCACAATACCTTAGCAACCATCCACCATCCCCGTCTACAACACCTTAGCAACCATCCACCATCCCCGTCTACATGCCTTAGCAACCATACACCACCCCCTTCTACAACACCTTAGCAACCATCCACCATCCCCGTCTACAACACCTTAGCAACCATCCACCATCCCCGTCCACAACACCTTGGCAAGCATCCACCATCCCCGTTCATAAAACCTTAGCAACCATCCACGTCTACAACACCTTAGCAACCATCCACCATCCCCGTCTACAACACCTTAGCAACCATTCACCATCCCCGTCCACAACACCTTGGCAAGCATCTGCCATCCCCATCTACAACACCTTAGCAACCATCCACCATCCCCGTCTACAACCCCTTAGCAACCATCCACCATCCCCGTCCACAACACCTTGGCAAGCATCTGCCATCCCCATCTACAACACCTTAGCAACCATCCACCATCCCCGTCTACAACACCTTAGCAACCATCCACCATCCCCGTCCACAACCCCTTAGCAACCATCCACCATCCCCGTCCACAACCCCTTAGCAACCATCCACCATCCCCGTCTACAACACCTTAGCAACCATCCACCATCCCCGTCCACAACCCCTTAGCAACCATCCACCATCCCCGTCTACAACACCTTAGCAACCATCCACCATCCCCGTCCACAACCACTTAGCAAGCATCCACCATCCCCGTCTACATGCCTTAGCAACCATCCACCATCCCCGTCTACAACACCTTAGCAACCATCCACCATCCCCGTCCACAACCCCTTAGCAACCATCCACCATCCCCGTCCACAACCCCTTAGCAACCATCCACCATCCCCGTCTACAACACCTTAGCAACCATCCACCATCCCCGTCCACAACCCCTTACCAACCATCCACCATCCCCGTCTACAACACCTTAGCAACCATCCACCATCCCCGTCCACAACCACTTAGCAAGCATCCATCATCCCCGTCTACATGCCTTAGCAACCATCCACCATCCCCGTCTACAACACCTTAGCAACCATCCACCATCCCCGTCCACAACCCCTTAGCAACCATCCACCATCCCCGTCTACAACACCTTAGCAACCATCCACCATCCCCGTCCACAACCACTTAGCAAGCATCCACCATCCCCGTCTACATGCCTTAGCAACCATCCACCATCCCCGTCTACAACACCTTAGCAACCATCCACCATCCCCGTCCACAACACCTTAGCAACCATCCACCATCCCCGTCTACAACACCTTAGCAACCATCCACCATCCCCGTCTACATGCCTTAGCAACCATCCACCACCCCCTTCTACAACACCTTAGCAACCATCCACCATCCCCGTCTACAACACCTTAGCAACCATCCACCATCCCCGTCCACAACACCTTGGCAAGCATCCACCATCCCCGTCCATAAAACCTTAGCAACCATCCACCATCCCCGTCTACAACACCTTAGCAACCATCCACCATCCCCGTCCACAACCCCTTAGCAAGCATCCACCATCCCCGTCTACAACCACTTAGCAAGCATCCACCATCCCCGTCAAAATGCCTTAGCAACCATCCACCATCCCCGTCTACAACACCTTAGCAACCATCCACCATCACCGTCCACAACACCTTGGCAAGCATCCACCATCCCCGTCCATAAAACCTTAGCAACCATCCACCATCCCCGTCTACAACACCTTAGCAACCATCCACCATCCCCGTCCACAACCCCTTAGCAACCATCCACCATCCCCGTCCACAACCACTTAGCAAGCATCCACCATCCCCGTCTACATGCCTTAGCAACCATCCACCATCCCCGTCTACAACACCTTAGCAACCATCCACCATCCCCGTCCACAAAACCTTAGCAACCATCCACCATCCCTGTCTACAACACCTTAGCAACCATCCACCATCCCCGTCTACATGCCTTAGCAACCATCCACCACCCCCTTCTACAACACCTTAGCAACCATCCACCATCCCCGTCTACAACACCTTAGCAACCAAAATCAAATCAAATCAAATGTATTTATATAGCCCTTCGTACATCAGCTGATATCTCAAAGTGCTGTACAGAAACCCAGCCTAAAACCCCAAACAGCAAGCAATGCAGGTGTAGAAGCACGGTGGCTAGGAAAAACTCCCTAGAAAGGCCAAAACCTAGGAAGAAACCTACAGAGGAACCAGGCAATGTGGGGTGGCCAGTCCTCTTCTGGCTGTGCCGGGTGGAGATTATAACAGAACATGGCCAAGATGTTCAAATGTCCATAAATGACCAGCATGGTCGAATAATAATAAGGCAGAACAGTTGAAACTGGAGCAGCAGCACAGTCAGGTGGAAGTTGAAACTGGAACAGCAGCATGGCCAGGTGGACTGGGGACAGCAAGGAGTCATCATGTCAGGTAGTCCTGGGGCATGGTCCTAGGGCTCCTGTCAGTTGAAACTGGAACAGCAGCATGGCCAGGTGGACTGGGGACAGCAAGGAGTCATCATGTCAGGTGGTCCTGGGGCATGGTCCTAGGGCTCAGGTCCTCCGACACCTTAGCAACCACCGTCTACAACACCTTAGCAACCATCCACCATCCCCGTCTACAACACCTTAGCAACCATCCACCATCCCCGTCCACAACACCTTGGCAAGCATCTGCCATCCCCATCTACAACACCTTAGCAACCATCCACCATCCCCGTCCATAAAACCTTAGCAAAACCAAAACCTACTTGAAGGTAACAGAGTGGGCATCCAGCCAGGTCAGAGGGTGCCGGCTCAGCACATCTGGCCGCCAGTATGTCTCTACGGCCCAGGATATCCTGCGCCGGCTCTGCGCTCTGTGTCTCCGGTGCGTCTGCACAGCCCAGTGCGTCCTGTGCCTGTGCCCCGCACGTGCCGGGCCAACGTAACCATCCAGCCAGGACAGGTTGTGCCGGCTCCATGCTCGAGACCTCCAGTGCGCCTCCACGGCCCAGTGTATCCTGTGCCCACTCCCAGAACCAGGCCTCCTGTGTGTCTCTCCAGCCCAGTGATGATCCATGGCACGAAGCCTCCAGTGATGATCCATGGCACGAAGCCTCTAGTGATGATCCATGGCACGAAGCCTCCAGTGATGATCCATGGCATGAAGCCTCCAGTGATGATCCATGGCATGAAGCCTCCAGTGATGATCCATGGCACGAAGCCTCCAGTGATGATACATGGCACGAAGCCTCCAGTGATGATCCATGGCACGAAGCCTCCAGTGATGATCCATGGCACGAAGCCTCCAGTGATGATCCATGGCACGAAGCCTCCAGTGATGATCCATGGCACGAAGCCTCCAGTGATGATCCATGGCACGAAGCCTCCAGTGATGATCCATGGCACGAAGCCTCCAGTGATGATCCATGGCACGAAGCCTCCAGTGATGATCCATGGCACAAAGCCTCCAGTGATGATCCATGGCAAGAAGCTTCCAGTGATGATCCATGGCACGAAGCCTCCTATATATATATATATATATATATATATATATATCCTGAGCTTTCTCAGATCTCCTAGATTTAAGACAAACACTTAAAAACCGTGTTTCTTATGATGTATTTTTGGGCTGTCCTTTTTGCCATTCATCAATGTGTTATTCCATGTTTCTACAGGCTTTAGCAGTAAAGGCCAAATTAAATCATTGATCAAATCATTTTTGTATATATTTGATTATACCTAAAGGGGTCCTAAAATTAGAAATCAAATAACCAAATGATTCACAGTATGACCATCTAAAAACAATTTCAGATGTCAACTTAGAACCCCCCCCTCCAACAGCTTAGACATGTAAGAATGATCTACCAGGGACATGGAAAACCAGCAGGACTGCAGCCCACAATGACTGGAGATGTGCTTGTTTGTTGTGAAGACTTCACTTACACTACCAGGATGGTCAGAGTTTAGTTACCCCCAACAACGGATCCAGCATCATGTATTTTGTCATCCCCTAATGGTTAAGGTTAGGATAGGGAACACACCCCACTGTGAGACTTGTGTGTCACACACAATTACTTCCCCCTTGTTTTTGACAAGTCACTGACACTCCATTACTGTGAACACGAAGAGAGACCTCAGGCAGTGTGTGGGGGTGTGTTGTGTGTGTGTGTGTGTGTGTTGACAGTACATTTGATTTCAGAAGGCTTCTAGTTCCTCCTATGAGGCCAGCATGTTTGTGTCAGAACCTAGGAGCTGGAACATCAAATATACTAGGTAGACATGCAGAGAGGATGTGAGAGCTTTAGCTATCAACCTCTACACTGACACAAAAAGACTGCAAAAGATGGACTGTGAAAGAGACAAAGTGCTACACTATGTTACATTTAACACTTTGCTTACCTCTCTCTCTCTCTGTCTCTCTCTGTCTCCTTCTGTCTCTCTCTGTCTTGCTCTGTCTCTCTCTGTCTCGCTCTGTCTCTCTCTGTCTCGCTCTGTCTCTCTCTGTCTCGCTCTGTCTCTCTCTGTCTCTCTCTCTTTGTCTCTCTCTCTCTCTCTCTCTCTCTCTCTCCCTCCCTCCCTCCCTCCCTCCCTCCCTCCCTCCCTCCCCCATCTCTCCTCTCTCCTTCCCTCCTCTATGTCATTAGGCAGGAAGCTCTGTATTTATAACCTCCATAAAGTTTTTATGGCCTCGACCATTACATTGAGGTCACACTGACATGCTAACAAACACACATACGTGCTTCTACACCTGCATTGCTTGCTGTTTGGGGTTTTAGGCTGGGTTTCTGTACAGCACTTTGTGACATCGGCTGATGCAAAAAGGGCTTCATAAATACATTTGATTGAATGAATTTGATTGACATAGACACACGCACAGAAGCACACACGCAGAAACACACACACACATGACATACTCTACAGTACACACTGCACACACAGTAGAAATAAAATGAACACACAAGCAATCCGACATGCAGAACACACCGTGCTGAACATACAGTACTACACACACATACACACACACACAGTGGTACACTGCACACACGAGCACGCGGACACACATACAGTCACACACACAGTGGTACACTGCACACACGAGCATGCGGACACACATACAGTCACACACACAGTGGTACACTGCACACACGAGCACGCGGACACACATACAGTCACACACACAGCCGTGATGTGAGCGGTGATAAAGGGAATTGTTGTGTATCTATTTCCTATCGGCCTCATTCTTATTGAGCTCTTCCGGGGACAAAACACTGGTCATCAATGGCCTATTAGGAAGCTTGGCTTCCGGGATCACGTCCCTGCCTTGTCCAACAGGAGGTGTTGTTTGAGAAGTGTATATCTCCCTGTTCCAGCTCAGTGAGAAAGTAGTGGTGCCTTGTTTCCTACAAGAACAATGACCAGTAGGCTTGGGAGGTATTCAGCTTGGCTTGGGAGGTATTCAGCTTGGCTTGGCAGGTATTCAGCTTGGCTTGGGAGGTATTCAGCTTGGCTTGGCAGGTATTCAGCTTGGCTTGGGAGGTATCCAGCTTGGCTTGGGAGGTATTCAGCTTGGCTTGGGAGGTATTCAGCTTGGCTTGGGAGGTATCCAGCTAGGCTTGGGAGGTATTCAGCTTGGCTTGGGAGGTATTCAGCTTGACTTGGCAGGTATTCAGCTTGGCTTGGGAGGTATCCAGCTTGGCTTGGGAGGTATTCAGCTTGGCTTGGGAGGTATTCAGCTTGGCTTGGCAGGTATTCAGCTTGACTTGGGAGGTATCTAGCTTGGCTTGGCAGGTATCCAGCTTGGCTTGGGAGGTATTCAGCTTGGCTTGGGAGGTATTCAGCTTGACTTGGCAGGTATTCAGCTTGGCTTGGGAGGTATCCAGCTTGGCTTGGGAGGTATTCAGCTTGGCTTGGCAGGTATTCAGCTTGACTTGGGAGGTATCCAGCTTGGCTTGGCAGGTATCCAGCTTGGCTTGGGAGGTATTCAGCTTGGCTTGGGAGGTATTCAGCTTGGCTTGGCAGGTATTCAGCTTGACTTGGCAGGTATTCAGCTTGGCTTGGGAGGTATTCAGCTTGGCTTGGCAGGTATTCAGCTTGGCTTGGGAGGTATCCAGCTTGGCTTGGGAGGTATTCAGCTTGGCTTGGGAGGTATTCAGCTTGGCTTGGCAGGTATTCAGCTTGACTTGGGAGGTATCCAGCTTGGCTTGGCAGGTATCCAGCTTGGCTTGGGAGGTATTCAGCTTGGCTTGGGAGGTATTCAGCTTGACTTGGCAGGTATTCAGCTTGGCTTGGGAGGTATCCAGCTTGGCTTGGGAGGTATTCAGCTTGGCTTGGCAGGTATTCAGCTTGACTTGGGAGGTATCCAGCTTGGCTTGGCAGGTATCCAGCTTGGCTTGGGAGGTATTCAGCTTGGCTTGGGAGGTATTCAGCTTGGCTTGGCAGGTATTCAGCTTGACTTGGGAGGTATCCAGCTTGGCTTGGGAGGTATCCAGCTTGGCTTGGGAGGTATTCAGCTTGGCTTGGGAGGTATTCAGCTTGACTTGGGAGGTATCCAGCTTGACTTGGCAAGTATTCAGCTTGGCTTGGCAGGTATCCAGCTTGGCTTGGGAGGTATCCAGCTTGGCTTGGGAGGTATTCAGCTTGACTTGGGAGGTATCCAGCTTGTTATACCTTCATACCGATCTTGTGCGATCCCGGGATATTGAGTAATACCACCTCTGAACAGAAGGGTGCTATTTTCAAACCCCAAAGGTTAGCAATGCTAACAAATATATGTAGCATGCCATAGAGAATGCTAACTAAATGCTAAGAAACGCATTGCGAACATTTTATACAGTCTCTGACCTAAACTATTTGCAGGACAGACATCCCAACTCATAAAGTTACACAAGTAACTAAAAAATACTACTCACAGTTTGCTGTACGGACAAAACAAATATTAGACAGCAAGGCTCTTGATCCAGGAGGGGATTCTCTGATGTTTCCAAGCAAAGATTGATTTTGGAAGAAACTAACCACTTAGCTAATAAATGACCAAACCAAATGCTCAAATGCAGAGCATTTTTGAAATGTATTGAAAAAACAAATAAATAGTTTAAACAGTATTGAAAAACCATCCCCTGGCTATTTCCAAATACCCCAGAATGTGTTTTATACGATATACCACCCAAGCCTCATGACCAGCCTTATCAATATCAGGATATACAGAGATATGGAGACAGAGATCTACACTGGAATACACAGGCCTTCAACCAGGCCTAGGGAAACTGTTAGTAAACAGTAGCAACAGTATGGTCTACATAGACTCCTTTAGCTGCTAGGGACTCTTCTGATTCCTGGATTTCACAGAACAAACCAAGCCAGTCACGACCTATCAGCTGTAGAGAGAGAGAGGACCGATAGAGAGTAAAAAGGGGAAAGAAAGAAAGAAAGAAAGAGAGAAATAAAAACAGAGTTGAACCTTTCCTTCCACCCTAATCAGCACAGTTGAACCAGCAGAGACCCATGCTCCACTGACTCATGCCCAGCCAGCGGAGCACACACCTGGGCTCCGAGTAGAGCGTGCCCTCAACCCTGGAACTTACCCTGCAGCTAAGGATGAATGAGCACGGCATTGTGTTTGTGTGTCTCATTGTGGAGAACGTACATGTGCAGTGGACTTGTAAGTGCATGTTTGCGTGTGTGTGTGCGTACATGCGTGCAAGTGTGTGTGCTTGCATACGTGTGTGTGTGTGTACAGTATGTGTGTATGCAAGTGTGTGTGTATACAAGGGTGTGTGTATTCACGTAGGCGTGCCTGTGTGTGCGTTGGTCCTTGACCTTGGTCCTGGCTCTGTGTACAAGGGGCCTCAGTGGTCAGCTTGCTAATGTGCTGATCTGGACCAAGAAATGCATTATGGGCCAACGCTCCAACAGCAATTAACACACCAGCAGGAGGCCACAGCACTGTAGAGAGATGTGTGTGTGTGTTAACCGTTGGGTTGTTTCTGTTTTAACCCTGTAACCAAGCATAATTAACCCTGTAACCAAGCATAATTAACCCTGTAACCAAGCATAATTAACCCTGTAACCAAGCATAATTAACCCTGTAAACAAGCATAATTAACCCTGTAACCAAGCATAATTAACCCTGTAACCAAGCCTAATTAACCCTGTAACCAAGCCTAATTAACCCTGTAAACAAGCCTAATTAACCCTGTAACCAAGCGTAATTAACCCTGTAACCAAGCATAATTAACCCTGTAACCAAGCATAATTAACCCTGTGACCAAGCATAATTAACCCTGTAACCAAGCATAATTAACCCTGTAACCAAGCATAATTAACCCTGTAACTAAGGCTAATTAACCCTGTAACCAAGCATAATTAACCCTGTAACCAAGCATAATTAACCCTGTAAACAAGCATAATTAACCCTGTAACCAAGCATAATTAACCCTGTAACCAAGCCTAATTAACCCTGTAACCAAGCCTAATTAACCCTGTAAACAAGGCTAATTAACCCTGTAAACAAGCCTAATTAACCCTGTAACCAAGCGTAATTAACCCTGTAACCAAGCATAATTAACCCTGTAACCAAGCATAATTAAGCCTGTGACCAAACATAATTAACCCTGTAACCAAGCATAATTAACCCTGTAACCAAGCATAATTAACCCTGTAACCAAGCATAATTAACCCTGTTACCAAGCCTAATTAACCCTGTAACCAAGCGTAATTAACCCTGTGACCAAGCGTAATTAACCCTGTAACTAAGCATAATTAACCCTGTAACCAAGCATAATTAACCCTGTAACCAAGCATAATTAACCCTGTAACCAAGCATAATTAACCCTGTAACCAAGCCTAATTAACCCTGTAACCAAGCCTAATTATCCCTGTAACCAAGCCTAATTAACCATGTAAACAAGCCTAATTAACCCTGTAACCAAGCCTAATTAACCCTGTAACCAAGCATAATTAACCCTGTAACCAAGCGTAATTAACCCTGTAACCAAATGTAATTAACCCTGTAACCAAGCGTAATTAACCCTGTAACTAAGCATAATTAACCCTGTAACCAAGCATAATTAACCCTGTAACCAAGCATAATTAACCCTGTAACCAAGCGTAATTTACCCTGTAATTAACCCATGTAACCAAGCGTAATTAACCCTGTAACCAAGCGTAATTAACCCTGTAACCAAATGTAATTAACCCTGTAACCAAGCGTAATTAACCCTGTAACTAAGCATAATTAACCCTGTAACCAAGCATAATTAACCCTGTAACCAAGCGTAATTTACCCTGTAATTAACCAATGTAACCAAGCGTGATTAACCCTTTAATGAAGCATAATTAGCCCTGTAACCAAGCATAATTAACCCTGTAAACAAGCATAATTAACCCTGTAGCCAAGCCTAATTAACCCTGTAATTAACCCTGTACCCAAGTGTAATTAACCCTGTAACCAAGTGTAATTAACCCTGTAACCAAGTGTAATTCACCCTGTAACCACGCGTAATTAACCCTGTAACCAAGTGTAATTAACCCTGTAACCAAGTGTAATTAATGAGTCATAATATGTTGAAATTTGAAGGGAAGATATAAGATGTTGTTGGTGTGTATGAGAGAGAGAGAGAGAGAGAGAGAGAGAGAGAGAGAGAGAGAGAGAGAGAGAGAGAGAGAGAGAGAGAGAGAGAGAGAGAGAGAGAGAGAGAGAGAGAGAGAGAGAGAGAGAGAGAGAGAGAGAGAGAGAGAGAATCTCCTACAACCAACATACAACACTATCGCAAAAAAGTAGAATGGAGAAAAGTGAAAAAGAAGAACTGCGGTGCAGAACAAAGAAGTAATATCCTAAACAAGTACACCCCTGCATCCCTCACTCCATCTTACCTGTGACAGTGAGCTCGGTGGTCCTGCGCACCACAAAGCCACCGAAGGTGACCTCACAGGTGTAGTTGCCGATGTCGTCTTCCTTGACCTCTCTGAGGGACAATGTATCTCTCCTCTGGAGGATGGAGGTCCGCCACTGCTTTGGACGACACTCCTGGGTGTCACACACACACACACACACACACACACACACACACACACACACACACACACACACACACACACACACACACACACACACACAATACAACATGGAGTTCAAGTGCAATTGACACCAAAATACACATGCAATCATCATAGCATAGAAAACAGAGTTGGAAGGTGATCTCATGAACACCAACAGAGGAGATTCTGTTGAGATGGCCTATACATGATGCATTTGTCAACGTTTCTTTGGAGAGTGGCGTCTATGACAGTACAGGCCATCAGGGAACAGGAGACAAAGCAGTATTTTATTCAGACAGTAGTGAAGACTGGGAAGTGAGCAGTGGAATCATAGTGTATCACTGCCAGAGAGAGAGAAGCAATATGGGAAGATGATTTAGTAACCTGAGGAATGTTACTTATTGGATGTTTATTACACTGAATAATCCACATTCAGTATTCAGTATTCTCTGAACGGTTCAGACACACAATGTCATTTAAAAAGTATCCACTGGAAAAATAATGTGTGTGTGTGTGTGTGTGTAGGAAGACTGTATGGCTCTTCTCTCCAGGTACTCTCCTCCATCTCTGGCAGGGATAACCCTGGCTCAACAGATTATATTCCACCGTTGCTCGCGGCAACCTGGGATCCAATCAGCTGGGCTGCGTAGCAGTCCAAATAACTTCAGGTTCCAGTGCTCCAAGTCATTAACCAAGCCCTCATTGAATTTTGGGTAAACCTGGAGGTCGAGCCCGAACCGCTAATCTACCGCTGATATGCCTTTGATCAGTTTGGCCTGGGCCGTTCTCTGGGATGAGTTCTGTGATCCGCAGGCCTTGCCTTACCTCAACAGGGGAGAACGCAGGTGAGTAAAGGTAACTCAAGAGTCAGATAATAGATATTTCAGGCTAATAGCATTTAAAGGGCACACGCAAACACTCCATTCCGCTCTCCTACTTTTCCGTAGGGCAAAGATGAATACCACGAGTTCACTCCTCATCAGTGTGTGTGAAAAATGAATCCCATGTTACTGAAAGCCCTCTGTTCTCCTTTCTGTTCCCCTGTCTGTTCCTCTCTCTGTCCCCCTGTCTGTTACATTGTCTGTTCCCCTGTTTGTTACTCTCTCTGTTCCCCCGTCTGTTTCTCTGTCTGTCTGTTCCTCTTTCTGTCCCCCTGTCTGTTCCTCTCTCTAATCCAGTGTCTGTTCCTCTCTCTGTTCCCCTGTATGTTCCTCTCTCCATTTCCCTGGCTGTTCCTCTCTCTGTTCCCCTGTATGTTCCTCTCTCCATTTCCCTGTCTGTTCCCCTGTCTGTTCCTCTCTCTGTTCCCCTGTCTGTTCCTCTCTCTGTTCTTCTCTCTGGTCCTCTCTCTGTTCCTCTCTCTGTTCCTCTCTCTGTTCCTCTCTCTGTTCCTCTCCCTGTTCCCCTGTCTGTTCCCCTCTCTGTTCCTCTCCCTGTTCCTCTCTCTGTTCCCCTGTCTGTACCTCTCTCTGTTCCTCTTTCTGTTCCTCTCTCTGTTCATTCTTCTGTTCCGCTGTCTGTTCCCCTGTATGTTCCTCTCTCTGTTGCCGTCTGTGCCTCTCTCTGTTCTTCTCTCTGTTCCTTTCTCTGTTCCCCTGTCTGTTCCTCTCTCTGTTCATCTCTCTGATCCTCTCTCTGTTCCCCTGTCTGTTCCCCTGTATGTTCCTCTCTCTGTTGCCGTCTGTTCCTCTCTCTGTTCTTCTCTCTGTTCCCCTGTCTGTTCCTCTCTCTGTTCCTCTCTCTGTTCCTCTCTCTGTTCCCCTGTCTGTTCCACTCTGTTATTCTCTCTGTTCCTCTCTCCGTTCCTCTCTCTGTTCCTCTCTCTGTTCCCCTGTATGTTCCTCTCTCTGTTGCCGTCTGTTCCTCTCTCTGTTCTTCTCTCTGTTCTTCTCTCTGTTCCCCTGTCTGTGCCTCTCTCTGTTCCTCTCTCTGTTCCCCTGTCTGTTCTTCTCTCTGTTCATCTCTCTGTTCCTCTCTCTGTTCCCATCTGTTCCTCTCTCTGTTCCTCTCTGTTCCTCTTTCTGTCCCCCTGTCTGTTCCTCTCTCTAATCCACTGTCTGTTCCTCTCTCTAGTCTCTCTCTGTTTTTGTCTGTCCCCCTCTCTGTTCCTCTCTCTGTTCATCTCTCTGTTCCTCTCTCTGTTCCTCTCTCTGTTCCCCTCTCTGTTCCCCTCTCTGTTCCTCTCTCTGTTCCCATCTGTTCCTCTCTCTGTTCCTCTCTGTTCCTCTCTCTGTTCCCCTGTCTGTTCCTCTTTCTGTCCCCCTGTCTGTTCCTCTCTCTAATCCCCTGTCTGTTCCTCTCTCTAGTCTCTCTCTGATCCCCTGTCTGTTTATCTGTCTGTCCACCTCTCTGTTCCTCTCTCTGTACCTCTTTCTGTTCCCCTCTCTGTTCCTCTCTCTGTTCCCCTGTCTGTTTCTCTCTCTGTTCCTCTTTCGGTTCCCCTCTCTGTTCCTATCTCTGTCCCTGTCCCTGTTCCCCTGTCTGTTGCTCTCTCTGTTCCCCTGTATGTTCCTCTCTCCATTTCCCTGTCTGTTCATCTCTCTGTTCCTCTCTCTGTCCCTCTCTCTGTTCCACTGTCTGTTCCACTCTGTTCTTCTCTCTGTTCCTCTCTCCGTTCCTCTCTCTGTTCCTCTCTCTGTTCCTCTCTCTCTGTCCCTCTCTCTGTTCCTCTCCCTGTTCCCCTGTCTGTTCATCTCTCTGTTCCCCTCTCTGTTCCTCTCTCTGTTCCCGTCTGTTCCTCTCTCTGTTCCCGTCTGTTCATCTCTCTGTTCCCGTCTGTTCCTCTCTCTGTTCCTCTCTCTGTTCCCATCTGTTCCTCTCTCTGTGCCTCTCTCTGTTCCTGTCTGTTCCTCTCTCTGTTCCCGTCTGTCCCTCTCTCTGTTCCTCTCTCTGTTCCTCTCTCTGTTCCCCTGTCTGTTCCCCTGTCTGTTCCACTCTCTGTTCCTCTCTCTGTTCCTCTCTCTGTTCCTCTCCCTGTTCCCCTGTCTGTTCCCCTCTCTGTTCCTCTCCCTGTTCCTCTCTCTGTTCCCCTGTCTGTACCTCTCTCTGTTCCTCTTTCTGTTCCTCTCTCTGTTCATTCTTCTGTTCCGCTGTCTGTTCCCCTGTATGTTCCTCTCTCTGTTGCCGTCTGTGCCTCTCTCTGTTCTTCTCTCTGTTCCTTTCTCTGTTCCCCTGTCTGTTCCTCTCTCTGTTCATCTCTCTGATCCTCTCTCTGTTCCCCTGTCTGTTCCCCTGTATGTTCCTCTCTCTGTTGCCGTCTGTTCCTCTCTCTGTTCTTCTCTCTGTTCCCCTGTCTGTTCCTCTCTCTGTTCCTCTCTCTGTTCCTCTCTCTGTTCCCCTGTCTGTTCCACTCTGTTATTCTCTCTGTTCCTCTCTCCGTTCCTCTCTGTTCCCTCTCTGTTCCCCTGTATGTTCCTCTCTCTGTTGCCGTCTGTTCCTCTCTCTGTTCTTCTCTCTGTTCTTCTCTCTGTTCCCCTGTCTGTGCCTCTCTCTGTTCTCTCTCTGTTCCCCTGTCTGTTCTTCTCTCTGTTCATCTCTCTGTTCCTCTCTCTGTTCCCATCTGTTCCTCTCTCTGTTCCTCTCTGTTCCTCTTTCTGTCCCCCTGTCTGTTCCCTCTCTAATCCACTGTCTGTTCCTCTCTCTAGTCTCTCTCTGTTTTTGTCTGTCCCCCTCTCTGTTCCTCTCTGTTCATCTCTCTGTTCCTCTCTGTTCCTCTCTCTGTTCCCCTCTCTGTTCCCCTCTCTGTTCCTCCCTCTGTTCCCATCTGTTCCTCTCTCTGTTCCTCTCTGTTCCTCTCTCTGTTCCCCTGTCTGTTCCTCTTTCTGTCCCCCTGTCTGTTCCTCTCTCTAATCCCCTGTCTGTTCCTCTCTCTAGTCTCTCTCTGATCCCCTGTCTGTTTATCTGTCTGTCCACCTCTCTGTTCCTCTCTCTGTACCTCTTTCTGTTCCCCTCTCTGTTCCTCTCTCTGTTCCCCTGTCTGTTTCTCTCTCTGTTCCTCTTTCGGTTCCCCTCTCTGTTCCTATCTCTGTCCCTGTCCCTGTTCCCCTGTCTGTTGCTCTCTCTGTTCCCCTGTATGTTCCTCTCTCCATTTCCCTGTCTGTTCATCTCTCTGTTCCTCTCTCTGTCCCTCTCTCTGTTCCACTGTCTGTTCCACTCTGTTCTTCTCTCTGTTCCTCTCTCCGTTCCTCTCTCTGTTCCTCTCTCTGTTCCTCTCTCTCTGTCCCTCTCTCTGTTCCTCTCCCTGTTCCCCTGTCTGTTCATCTCTCTGTTCCCCTCTCTGTTCCTCTCTCTGTTCCCGTCTGTTCCTCTCTCTGTTCCCGTCTGTTCCTCTCTCTGTGCCTCTCTCTGTTCCCGTCTGTTCATCTCTCTGTTCCCGTCTGTTCCTCTCTCTGTTCCTCTCTCTGTTCCCATCTGTTCCTCTCTCTGTGCCTCTCTCTGTTCCTGTCTGTTCCTCTCTCTGTTCCCGTCTGTCCCTCTCTCTGTTCCTCTCTCTGTTCCTCTCTCTGTTCCCCTGTCTGTTCCCCTGTCTGTTCCTCTCTCTGTTCCCGTCTGTTCCTCTGTCTGTTCCTCTCTCTGTTCCCGTCTGTTCCTCTCTCTGTTCCTCTCTCTGTTCCCGTCTGTTCCTCTCTCTGTTCCCCTGTATGTTCCTCTCTCTATTGCCGTCTGTTCCTCTCTCTGTTCTTCTCTCTGTTCCCCTGTCTGTTCCTCTCTCTGTTCATCTCTCTGTTCCTCTCTCTGTTCCCCTGTCTGTTCCTCTCTCTGTTCCTCTCTCTGTTCCCCTCTCTGTTCCTCTCTCTGTTCCCATCTGTTCCTCTCTCTGTTCCTCTCTGTTCCACTCTCTGTTCCCCTGTCTGTTCCTCTCTCTGTTCCTCTCTGTGTTCCCCTATCTGTTCCCCTGTCTGTTCCCCTCTCTGTTCATCTCTATTCCTCTCTCTGTTGCCGTCTGTTCCTCTCTCTGTTCTTCTCTCTGTTCCCCTGTCTGTGCCTCTCTCTGTTCCTCTCTCTGTTCCCCTGTCTGTTCCTCTCTCTGTTCATCTCTCTGTTCCTCTCTCTGTTCCTCTCTCTGTTCCTCTCTCTGTTCCCCTCTCTGTTCCTCTCTCTGTTCCCATCTGTTCCTCTCTCTGTTCCTCTCTGTTCCACTCTCTGTTCCCCTGTCTGTTCCTCTCTCTGTTCCTCTCTGTGTTCCCCTATCTGTTCCCCTGTCTGTTCCCCTCTCTGTTCATCTCTATTCCTCTCTCTGTTGCCGTCTGTTCCTCTCTCTGTTCTTCTCTCTGTTCTTCTCTCTGTTCCCCTGTCTGTGCCTCTCTCTGTTCCTCTCTCTGTTCCCCTGTCTGTTCCTCTCTCTGTTCATCTCTCTGTTCCTCTCTCTGTCCCCCTCTCTGTACCTCTCTCTGTTCATCTCTCTGTTCCTCTCTCTGTTCATCTCTCTGTTCCTCTCTCTGTTCCCCTCTCTGTTCCTCTCTCTGTTCCCATCTGTTCCTCTCTCTGTTCCCCTGTCTGTTCCTCTTTCTGTCCCCCTTTCTGTTCCTCTCTCTAATCCCCTGTCTGTTCCTCTCTCTAGTCTCTCTCTGATCCCCCGTCTGTTTATCTGTCTGTCCCCCTCTCTGTTCCTCTCTCTGTTCCTCTTTCTGTTCCCCTCTCTGTTCCTCTCTCTGTTCCCCTGTCTGTTTCTCTCTCTGTTCCTCTTTCGGTTCCCCTCTCTGTTCCTATCTCTGTCCCTGTCCCTGTTCCCCTGTCTGTTGCTCTCTCTGTTCCCTTGTATGTTCCTCTCTCCATTTCCCTGTCTGTTCATCTCTCTGTTCCTCTCTCTGTTCCTCTCTCTGTTCCCCTGTCTGTTCCACTCTGTTCTTCTCTCTGTTCCTCTCTCCGTTCCTCTCTCTGTACCTCTCTCTGTTCCTCTCTCTCTGTCCCTCTCTCTGTTCCTCTCCCTGTTCCCCTGTCTGTTCATCTCTCTGTTCCCCTCTCTGTTCCTCTCTCTGTTCCCGTCTGTTCCTCTCTCTGTTCCCGTCTGTTCCTCCCTCTGTTCCTCTCTCTGTTCCCGTCTGTTCCTCTCTCTGTTCCCGTCTGTTCCTCTCTCTGTTCCTCTCTCTGTTCCCGTCTGTTCCTGTCTCTGTTCCTCTCTCTGTTCCCGTCTGTTCCTCTCTCTGTTCCCGTCTGTTCCTCTCTCTGTTCCCGTCTGTTCCTCTCTCTGTTCCTCTCTCTGTTCCCCTGTCTGTTCCCCTGTCTGTTCCTCTCTCTGTTCCCGTCTGTTCCTCTCTCTGTTCCTCTCTCTGTTCCCCTGTCTGTTCCTCTCTCTGTTCCCGTCTGTTCCTCTCTCTGTTCCTCTCTCTGTTCCCGTCTGTTCCTCTCTCTGTTCCCCTGTATGTTCCTCTCTCTATTGCCGTCTGTTCCTCTCTCTGTTCTTCTCTCTGTTCCCCTGTCTGTTCCTCTCTCTGTTCCCCTCTCTGTTCCTCTCTCTGTTCCCATCTGTTCCTCTCTCTGTTCCCCTGTCTGTTCCTCTCTCTGTTCCTCTCTGTGTTCCCCTATCTGTTCCCCTGTCTGTTCCTCTCTCTGTTCCTCTCTGTTCCTCTCTCTGTTCCCCTGTCTGTTCCCCTCTCTGTTCATCTCTATTCCTTTCTCTGTTCCCCTCTCTGTTCCTCTCTCTGTTCCCGTCTGTTCCTCTCTGTTCCTCTCTCTGTTCCGCTGTCTGTTCCTCTCTCTGTTCCTCTCTCTGTTCCCCTGTCTGTTCCTCTCAATTCCTCTCTCTGTTCCCCTGTATGTTCCTCTCTCTGTTGACGTCTGTTCCTCTCTCTGTTCTTCTCTCTGTTCCCCTGTCTGTTCCTCTCTCCGTTCATCTCTCTGTTCCTCTCTCTGTTCCCCTGTCTGTTCCTCTCTCTGTTCCTCTCTCTGTTCCCCTCTCTGTTCCTCTCTCTGTTCCCGTCTGTTCCTCTCTCTGTGCCCCTGTCTGTTCCTCTCTCTGTTCCTCTCTCTGTTCCCGTCTGTTCCTCTCTCTGTTCCTCTCTCTGTTCCCGTCTGTTCCTCTCTCTGTTCCCGTCTGTTCCTCTCTCTGTTCCTCTCTCTGTTCCCGTCTGTTCCTCTCTCTGTTCCCGTCTGTTCCTCTCTCTGTTCCCGTCTGTTCCTCTCTCTGTTCCCGTCTGTTCCTCTCTCTGTTCCTCTCTCTGTTCCCCTGTCTGTTCCCCTGTCTGTTCCTCTCTCTGTTCCCGTCTGTTCCTCTCTCTGTTCCTCTCTCTTTTCCCTGTCTGCTCCTCTCTCTGTTCCCGTCTGTTCCTCTCTCTGTTCCTCTCTCTGTTCTTCTCTCTGTTCCCCTGTCTGTTCCTCTCTCTGTTCCCCTCTCTGTTCCTCTCTCTGTTCCCATCTGTTCCTCTCTCTGTTCCACTCTCTGTTCCCCTGTCTGTTCCTCTCTCTGTTCCTCTCTGTGTTCCCCTATCTGTTCCCCTGTCTGTTCCTCTCTCTGTTCCCCTGTCTGTTCCCCTCTCTGTTCATCTCTATTCCTTTCTCTGTTCCCCTGTATGTTCCTCTCTCTGTTCCTCTCTCTGTTCCCCTCTCTGTTCCTCTCTCTGTTCCCGTCTGTTCCTCTCTGTTCCTCTCTCTGTTCCGCTGTCTGTTCCTCTCTCTGTTCCCCTGTCTGTTCCTCTCAATTCCTCTCTCTGTTCCCCTGTATGTTCCTCTCTCTGTTGACGTCTGTTCCTCTCTCTGTTCTTCTCTCTGTTCCCCTGTCTGTTCCTCTCTCCGTTCATCTCTCTGTTCCCCTGTCTGTCCCTCTCTCTGTTCCTCTCTCTGTTCCCCTCTCTGTTCCTCTCTCTGTTCCCGTCTGTTCCTCTCTCTGTTCCCCTGTCTGTCCCTCTCGCTGTTCATCTCTCTGTTCCTCTCTCTGTTCCCATGTCTGTTCCTCTCTCTGTTCCTCTCTCTGTTCCTCTCTCTGTTCCCCTGTCTGTTCATCTCTGTTCCCCTGTCTGTTCATCTGTTCCCCTGTCTGTTCATCTCTTTGTTCCTCTCTCTGTTCCCTGTCTGTTCATCTCTTTGTTCCTCTCTCTGTTCCCCCATCTGTTCATCTCTTTGTTCCCCTCTCTGTTCCCCTGTCTGTTCCCCTGTCTGTTCATCTCTTTGTTCCTCTCTCTGTTCCCCTGTTTGTTCATCTCTCTGGTCCTCTCTGTTCCTCTCTCTGTTCCCATGTCTGTTCCTCTCTCTGTTCCTCTCTCTGTTCCTCTCTCTGTTCCCCTGTCTGTTCATCTCTCTGTTCCTCTCTGTTCCCCTGTCTGTTCATCTCTTTGTTCCTCTCTCTGTTCCCGTCTGTTCCCCTGTCTGTTCATCTCTTTGTTCCTCTCTCTGTTCCCCTGTCTGTTCCCCTGTCTGTTCATCTCTCTCTTCCTCTCTCTGTTCCCGTCTGTTCCTCTCTCTGTTCCTCTCTCTGTTCCCCTTTCTGTTCCCCTGTCTGTTCCTCTCTCTGCTCCTCTCTCTGTTCCCCTGTCTGTTCCCCTGTCTGTTCATCTCTATTCCTCTCTCTGTTCCCCTGTATGTTCCTCTCTCTGTTTCCGTCTGTTCCTCTCTCTGTTCTTCTCTCTGTTCCCCTGTCTGTTCCTCTCTCTGTTCCTCTCTCTGTTCCCCTGTCTGTTCCTCTCTCTGTTCCTCTCTCTGTTCCCCTGTCTGTTCCTCTCTCTGTTCCTCTCTCTGTTCCTCTCTGTTCCTCTCTCTGTTCATCTCTCTGTTCCTCTCTCTGTTCATCTCTCTGTTCCTCTCTCTGTTCCCCTGTCTGTTCCCCTATCTGTTCCCCTGTCTGTTCCTCTCTCTGTATTCATGTACTGAGTGTTTCTCCTTAATGACCTCTACACTGGTACTGGTATCCTGCAGGCTGGCCTGGTACTGGTGTCCTGCAGGCTGGCCTGGTACTGGTGCCCTGCAGGCTGGCCTGGCACTGGTGTCCTGCAGGCTGGCCTGGTACTGGTTTCCTGCAGGCTGGCCTGGTACTGGTGTCCTGCAGGCTGGCCTGGTACTGGTGTCCTGCAGGCTGGCCTGGTACTGGTGTCCTGCAGGCTGGCCTGGTACTGGTGTAATTCTCCCATTATGACCATATGACCCAGGCATAACCTGACTCAGGCAAGCTTCCTACAGGCAGGCCTATTAAATACTGTACAAACAGCTGTGGAAGGAATCTGAAAACAAAGAAATAATTTGACACACACGCACACACACACACACGCACACACAAACACACACACACACACACACGCATGCACGCACACACAAACACACACACACACGCACACACAAACACACGCACACACACGCGCGCACACACACGCACGCACGCACACACAAACACACACACGCACACACAAACACACGCATGCACGCACACACACGCGCGCACACACACACGCACACACACACACACGCACACACACACGCACACACACACACACGCGCACACACACACGCACACACACACACACGCACACACGCACACACAAACACACGCATGCATGCACACACACGCACACACACGCACACACACGCACACACACACGCACACATGCACACACTAGGGGGTAGGTAGCCTAGCGGTTAGAGTGTTTGGCCAGTAACTGGAAGGTTGTACGAAGTTGATAAATGTGTGGCTCTGAACTTGAGCAAGGCACTTAATCCTAAGAGAGACACTCTCCATTGAGGTTGTCTCAGGGAGAGTTGAGATATGTAACAAACACATTTCCAAATCCCACATGCATATTAATACACAGTACATGTGTGGAATAGGACAAATATAAGCACACACACACACTTAGCCAGGTCTCTCACCTTGAACCAGGTGATATGGGGGTCTTTCCCAGGTTCTGTGTAGTCCTCTATGTCAGGACAGGTGAGGTCTTTGCTCTTGCTGAGTTCTGCCTTCTCCATGTGTCTCATCACAGAGTTGTAGCACAGGTCTGTGTCGTTCTCAGCCACATAAAGAGACATGGATACTTTCATACAGTAGCTTGAATTCCTGAAACACAGAAACAACGAGCAGGTCACTGACAGGATTCACAGAACAGTACAGTTATCACACTTGGTCCTTTTCAGACAATTTTTGTGAACTCAGTGCGGTTCACTACATTTCTTGTGCAGTGTGAACACTCAAAAGGAACTCAGACCCCTCAAAAGAGCCCCGAAGCAAACCGAACAGAGACAGAGAGAGGTGGTCTGCTTTCGGCTGGTTTAAATCCTGCTGTCTGGATCCTTTCTTTAGGATAATGTTATTGCAAAGCTCCCCAGGTTCACTTGTCATTTTTCCCGCACCACACATCAAATCCTATTTTGATTTGTCACATCCGCCGAACACAACAGGTGTAGACTTAACGGTTAAATGCTTTACCTACCAGCCCTTAACCAACAATGCAAGAAACAGTCAAATAAAAAGTAACACAATTAAATATAAATACCGAGGCTATATACAGGGGGTACTGGTACAGAGTCTGGGGGTACAGGTTAGTCGAGGTCATTTGTACATGGGGGTAAAGTGATAATAAACAGCGAGTAGCAGCAGAGTCAAATCAAAGGGAGGGGAGTAAACATCAATGTAAATAGTCCAGGTGGTCATTTTATTCATTGTTCAGCAGTCTCATGGCTTGGGGGTAGATGCTGTTAAGGAGTATTTTGGACTCCGGTACCGAATGCCGTGCAGTAGCAGAGAGAACAGGCTATGACTTGGGTGACTGGGGTCTTTGACAATTTTTGGGGCTTTCCTCTGACACTGTCTATAGAGGTCCTGGACGACAGGAAGCTTGGCCCCAGTGATGTACTGGGCTGTGCGCACTACCCTCTCTAACGCCTTACAGTCGGATGCCGAGCAGATGCCAGGTGGTGATGTAACAGGATGCTGTTGATGGTGCAGCTGTAGAACTTTTTGAGGATCTGGGGACACATGCCAAATACTTTCAGTCTCCTGAGGGGAAAATGAGTGGTCGTGCCCTCGTCATGACTGTCTTGGTGTTTGGACCATGATACAGTAGTTTGATGGTGATGTGGACACAAAGGAACTTGAAACACTCGACCCGCTCCACTACAGCCCTGTTGATGTTAATGGGGGCATGTTCGGCACTCCTTTTCCTGAAGTCCACGATCAGCTCCTAAGTCTTGCTCATGTTAAGGGAGAGGTTCTTGTGCCTGGCTCCACACTGACAGGTCTCTGACCTCCTCCCTATAGGCTGTCTAATCGTTGTCTGTGATCAGGCCTACCACTGTTGTGTCGTCAGCAAACGTAATGATGTTGTTGCAGTCATGCTTGGCCACACAGTCGTGGGAGAACAGGGAGTACAGGAGGGGACTAAGCATGCACCCCTGAGGGGCCCCTGTGTTGAGGATCAGTGTGGCAGATATGTTGTTGCCTACCCTTACCACCTGAGGATGGCCCACCAGGAAGTCCAAGATTCAGTTGCAGAGGGAGGTGTTTAGTCCCAGGGTCCTTAGCTTAGCGATGAGCTTTGTGGGCACTATGGTGTTGAACGCTGAGCTGTAGTCAATGAATAGCATTCTCACATAGGTGTTCCTTTTGTCCACGTGGGAAATGGCAGTGTGGAGTGCGATTGAGATTGTGTCATTTGTGGATCTGGAGTGGCGGTATGCAAATTGGAGTGGGTCTAGGGTTTTCGGGATGATGGTGTTGATGTGAGCCATGACCAGTCTTTCATTGAACTTCATAGCTACCAAAATGAGCGCTACGGGGCGGTAGTCATTTAGGAATGTTACCTTAGTGTTCTTGGTCTGCTTGAAACACGTAGGTATTAGACTCGGTCAGGGAGAAGTTGAAAATGTCAGTGAAGACACTTGTCAGTTGGTCCGCGAATGCTCTGAGTACAGTGCCTTGCGAAAGTATTCGACCCCCTTGAACTTTGAGACCTTTTGCCACATTTCAGGCTTCAAGCATAAAGATATAAAACTGTATTTTTTTGTGAAGAATCAACAACAAGTGGGACACAATCATGAAGTGGAACGACATTTATTGGATATTTCTAACTTTTTTAACATATCAAAAACTGAAAAATTGGGCGTGCAAAATTATTCAGCCCCTTTACTTTCAGTGCAGCAAACTCTCTCCAGAAGTTCAGTGAGGATCTCTGAATGATCCAATGTTGACCTAAATGACTAATGATGATAAATACAATCCACCTGTGTGTAATCAAGTCAACACTTTTTTGGTTACTACATGATTAAATATGTGTTATTTCGTAGTTTTGATGTTTTCACTATTATTCTACAATGTAGAAAATAGTAAAAATAAAGAAAAACCCTGGAATGAGTAGGTGTGTCCAAACTTTTGACCGGTACGGTATATTGTCAGGGTTAAGGCTAGCGACGTGTTCAGCAGTTTACTGAACCAAAGACTCACAACCACTATTGAATTAATGGAAGTGCCGCACTGCCTGCCCTGGAAATACTAATGACACAACACACACACGCAAACACACACACACACACACACACACACACACACACACACACATACCCACACACACATACCCACACACACACATACCCACACACACACACACACACACACACACACACACACACACACACACACACACACACACACACACACACACACACACACACATACCCACACACACATACCCACACACACACATACCCACACCCACACACACATACCCACACACATACACACACATACACACATACCCACACACACACACATACCCACACACACACATACCCACACACACACACACACACACACACACACACATACACACACACACACACACACACACATACCCACACACACACACACACACACACACACACAGACACAGACACAGACACAGACACAAAGACACACATACACACATACACACATACACACACACACAGACCAAGGGAGGAAAGGAACCTGCTTAGTCATCCCAGTGATGTAATAGCACTCTGACAGGTCTGGAGGAAGTCTGTAGACTGAGTCTCAATACACTCAAATGGCTTCCTGCTTTCATCTCCTTTCCTTCACTGTGGTCTGTGGCATTGACATACTGTAGGCTGGGTCTCAATACAGTAACGTGACTTACTTTCCTTGTCTACTTTCCTTCATAATGAGTCCTAGGAGGAAAGCAGTGGCATTTATTTTTATTTTTAAAGGGGTGGATCAGCTTAATATTGCGAAAAGAATATTGGTTCCATCAATGTTATTGTCTGCATCATTTCCAATCCCCCATATATTTTTGGGGTAAAATATATATATATATCCATATACATACACGCATGCATACATATACACATATATACATACACATACCTATATAGACATACATACTTTTTAAAAGAATATACCTTTATTATTATTCCCCACAAACCCTACCGCCAATCCCCCAATTGGAGTAAACTAATAAACACTTCTACATTTACCTTCAATTTATACATCTTATACACATTTTACAGACACAGTCTACTTTACAATAGTTCTCTCTTGTTTGTTCTTAGTCCTTCCTCTATTTCTGATGTCCATCCAGTTTGATTTCTATTTGTAACTGTGCTATTTCACAACATTTCTAAACATATATACATTTTACAGTATATACATTACAGTATATACATTACATTATATACATTACATATATACAAACCCTGTAGGTTTTACATTGGTTATCTTGTTATTAGTCCCACCCTTCAGCTCCATTCAACCTTCCCATCTATCTCTCAACATCATCCATTTCGGATTTCTATTTGCCATATATTGTTCAACTGTGCTATGATGCTTCACTAACGACTTGAACCTTTCTATTCTCATAGCTTCTGCAGATTGTAAATTAAAAATATATTTTTTTGCTAAAATAATGATTATATTATTGATAGATTGACTATGGCTTTTCAAATCACCCAGTATTACTATCTGCAGCGTTAGTTCTAGGCAAATGTTGCAATTCTTCAGCCATTCCTGGACCTGTGATCAAAGACGAGCTACATATAGACAATACCAAAATAAATGATCTAATGACTCTGCCTCCTCACAGCAAAATCTGGAAAGCAGTGGCATTACCAGGGTTCACGTTAGAGTTTTTAAAAAATCTGCATTTTCAAGACGCAGACCATAAAAACAATGTTATAAACCATTTCACCTGCGTTTTATAATGAAAGTCAAAAGTGTTTTTATTTATTTAATAGTGATCAGCGGCATGCAACTGTAGTTTTCCTTCACAGAAAATACATTAGTGCAACACATAAAATAGCTTCATTTTCAGAAATGCAATGCTATTTGGCTAGCTTGGTATTTTCTGCAAAAACAATGCATGGCTGTCATATTTTATGACGCATGGCCATCATATTTCTAATATATATCACAGGAGGAATGTAGCCAGTTACATTTGCTAATGTTTCCCTTTTTTGTCTGCATTTTACCGAAGAAAAATAGGATTCACAGAGAAAAGTACAGGATAAAAGTAGGATTCACGAGAAAATTACAGGAGAAAAGTAGGATTCACAGAGAAAAGTACAGGAGAAAAATAGGATTCACAGAGAAAAGTACAGGAGAAAAGTAGGATTCACAGAGAAAAGTACAGGAGAAAAATAGGATTCACAGAGAAAAGTACAGGAGAAAAGTAGGATTCACAGAGAAAAGTACAGGAGAAAAATAGGATTCACAGAGAAAAGTACAGGATAAAAGTAGGATTCACAGAGAAAATTACAGGATAAAAGTAGGATTCACAGAGAAAAGTACAGGAGAAAAGTAGCTACGAATCAGTCAGAGCACTGTTTGCTGATAGAATATACATTTGTGAATTCTCATCTGAGTGGAGAAGTGCAACCGAAGCATAAAATGTATCTGATGCTGGGTAGAAATTACAATAAAATGCATTTTAGATCTGTGTTTACAAAACACAGCAAGATATTTCTTATACGTTAAATACCTGATCACTATAACATACTGTAGGTTAGCATCACACAGCGGTCATCTGTCCAGAAATAATGAAATTGCTGACATTCTCATTCAAAAAATGCCATGGCTTGTACAGGTCAGAGGAAATGTTGGTGGCTTCATGAGAACGGTATGTAGTGTAGTGTGTGTAGTGTGTGTGTGTGTCTCTGTGTGTGTGTCTCTGTGTGTGTGTGTGTCTCTCTGTGTGTGTGTGTGTGTGTGTGTGTCTCTCTGTGTGTCTGTGTGTGTGTGTGTGTGTTTTTTTTGTGTGTGTGTGTGTGTGTGTGTGTGTCGTGTGTGTGTGTGTATTGTATGATATCCCAGAGACATTTACTACATGTTATTGCTCAATAACCCCCCCCACCATCTCTGTCTGTATGTGACCAGGCAGTCATGTCACCCGTGATACAAGTCAGCATTCGACGTCAGGTGATGACGTGGAAACTGGCCACTAGGGGCAAAAGTGAGCGCTGTTATCTTCAAGTAGGTTTCAGTTTTGCTAGCGTGTCGTGGACGGGGATGGCGGATGTGCGTAAACAAGTTCAAAATCCAAAATTACATTTTAGCTTTAAGACTATTCCAAACCTTAACCCTTACCTTAACCATTCAGAGATAATGCCTAACCTTAAGATTACTGAGCTAATGCCTAAACGTAACCCTAACCCTAAAATTCAAAGTTAATGCCTAAACTCAACCTTAAACACTTCAGAATTTGACGTTTGCAACAACTTCAAAATTTGACGTTTGAGGAACATGGATGAACGTCTAATTCTGACGTGAGACTAGTTGGTACAGGAGCATTTTATTGCATTACCTTTACTGCTGGCCAGATGCTTCCATTCAGGCTAAATGGCAGGCTTTCATATGATGTAGTCAGGTTATGGAAGTAATAAGAGAGTCACTTCTCCCATAGAGACACCCATGACCTCCAGACCATAAAACACACACAGCTGAGGCTGGCAGGGATAGAGAAAGCAGGCAGGCAGGGATAGAGCAAGCAGGCTGTCAGGGAAAGAGAAAGCAGGCAGGCTGGGATAGAGCAAGCAGGCAGGCTGGGATAGAGCAAGCAGGCTGGCAGGGATAAAGCAAGCAGGCTGGCAGGGATAGAGCACACAGGCTGGCAGGGATAGAGCAAGCAGGCAGGGATAGAGCAAGCAGGCAGGGATAGAGCAAGCAGGCTGGCAGGGATAGAGCAAGCAGGCTGGCAGGGAAAGAGAAAGCAGGCAGGCTGGGATAGAGCAAGCAGGCAGGCTGGGATAGAGCAAGCAGGCTGGCAGGGATAGAGCAAGCAGGCAGGGATAGAGCAAGCAGGCAGGCTGGGATAGAGCAAACAGGCAGGCTGGGATAGAGCAAACAGGCTGGCAGGGATAGAGCAAACAGGCTGGCAGGGATAGAGCAAGCAGGCAGTCTGGGATAGAGCAAGCAGGCAGGCAGGGATTGAGCAAGCAGGCAGGCTGGGATAGAGCAAGCAGGCAGGCTGGGATAGAGCAAGCAGGCAGGCTGGGATAGAGCAAACAGGCAGGCTGGGATAGAGCAAACAGGCAGGCTGGGATAGAGCAAGCAGGCAGGCTGGGATAGAGCAAGCAGGCAGGCTGGGATAGAGCAAGCAGGCAGGCTGGGATAGAGCAAGCAGGCAGGCTGGGATAGAGCAAACAGGCAGGCTGGGATAGAGCAAGCAGGCAGGCTGGGATAGAGCAAGCAGGCAGGCTGGGATAGAGCAAGCAGGCAGGCTGGGATAGAGCAAGCAGGCAGGCTGGGATAGAGCTAACTGAGAATAAGGTAGCATTCGATTGGAAACTGTAAGCAGATGTTATATAACGCTATGATGTTGTTATTTTAAAAGAAATGTTATTTTTTTATATTGCCTAAACACACGCGCACGCACGCGCGCACACACACACACACACACACACACACACACACACACACACACACACACACACACACACACACACACACACACACACACACACACACAGCCTAAGGGCCTCTGAGGTATAAATGTTGACATCAGGAAGGAGATTATCACTGAGGGAGAGACACCTGAGCCAATCAGATTCCTGGAGTCTAAGGGGAGGCAATGAGGGAGCTCTCTCTACCTGTTAAATATTCACGCTGGGGTTAGCACTGCGGGATTGTGGGAACGTGTCAGTGTGGTGTTTGATTGATGGACAGTCAGGAGGTCGACACTGTCTGTCAAATGCTTTTTTTACTTCAACACAGCTGGCATTAGTCTCCCACTTGCGTCAGCTTCCATTCTCTGCACATTATATCCACCACGTACATACATTCTCAGAGTAATCATAGCAGGGAAACACACAGGCAGAACACTGATAGACACAGGATCATTTGAGAGGTGGTGATTCATTCAGTGGGAGACACATGCATGGACTACAGAGGTGGCAGGTGTGTTTAAAGGAGAGAAAACAATACAGGTTAAAGCTCTCATTTACATATATATATAGCCATAGAAAGTGAGCAAGAGAGAGCAAGAGAGAGCAAGAGAGAGAGAAAGATATACAGTTGAAGTCGGAAGTTTACATATAGCTTAGCCAAATACATTTACACTATTAGTATTTGGTAGCATTGCCTTTAAATTGTTTAACTTGGGTCAAACATTTCGGGTAGCTTTCTGCAAGCTTCCCACAATAAGTTGGGTGAATTTTGGCCCATTCCTCCTGACAGAGCTGGTGTAACTGAGTCGGGTTTGTATGCCTCCTTGCTCACACACTTTTTCATTTCTGCCCACAAATTTTCTATACGATTGAGGTCAGGGCTTTGTGATGGCCACTCCAATACCTTTACTTGGTTGTCCTTAAGCCATTTTACCACAACTTTGAAAGTATGTTTGGGGTCATTCTCCATTTGGAAGACCCATATGCGCCTAAGCTTTAACTTCCAGACTGATGTCTTGAGATGTTGCTTCAATATATCCATCTATTTTGTGAAGTGTACCAGTCCCTCCTGCTGTACAGCACCCCCACAACATGATGCTGCTACCCCCGTGCTTCACGGTTGGGATGGTGTTCTCTGGCTTGCAAGCCTCCCCCTTTTTCCACCAAACATAACGATGGTCATTGTGACCAAACAGTTCTATTTTTGTTTCAACAGACCAGAGGACATTTCTCCAAAAAGTATGATCTTTGTCCCCATGTGCAGTTGCAAACCGTAGTCTGGCTTTTTATGGCGGTTTTGGAGCAGTGGCTTCTTCCTTGTGAAAATCAAAAGAAATCAGCCAAGACCTCAGAAAAGACCTCCACAAGTCTGGTTCATCATTGGGAGCAATTTCTAAACACCTGAAGGTACCAATTTCATCTGTACAAACAATAGTACGCAAGTATAAACACCATGGGACCACGCAGCTGTCATACCGCATCCTTTGACATGAACGTACTTTGGTGCAAAAAGTGCAAATCAATCCCAGAACAACAGCAAAGGAGCTTATGAAGATGCTGGAGGATACAGGTACACAAGTATCTATATCCACAGTAAAACAAGTCTTATATCGACATAACCTGAAGGGCCGCTCAGCAAGGAAGAAGCCACTGCTCCAAAACCGCCATAAAAAATCCACGGTTTGCAACTGCACATGGGGACAAAGATCATACTTTTTGGAGAAATGACCTCTGGTCTGATGAAACAAAATAGAACTGTTTAGCCATAATGCCATCATTATGTTTGGAGGAAAAAGGGGGAGTCTTGCAAGCCGAAGAACACCATCCCAACCCGTGAAGCACGGGGGTGGCAGCATCATGTTGTGGGAGTGCTTTGCTGCAGGAGGGACTGGTGCACTTCACAAAAAAGATGGCATCATGAGGTAGGACAATGATGTGGATATTTTAAAGCAACATGTCAGGACATCAGTCAGGAAGTTAAAGCTTGTTCGTAAATGGGTCTTCCAAATAGACAATGACCCCAATATAAAGTGATGGAGAGAGAGAGAGAGAAAGAGAGAGAGAGGGGGGGGGAGATGGAGGGAGAGAGAGAGAACATGAATGTTATGTAATCACCTACACACACTGATAGGAAAAGTTAGGTTTCAGATGGCTAAGGACAAAGGGGCTAACACACAAACACACCCACGCACACACGCACACATACACACACACTAAACGCTTCAATTATCCTGTGCACATCCATATCTCCTTCCAGGGAATAACAGCTGGAAGGTTTTAATGCTAAGCTGTACTTTCTCCACTGAAGGATTGATCTATGTTTAGATATAGCAGCATAACTCCAATGCAAAATAATATAGTAGGACTATATACACTCCAGATAGATGATTCTATCCCCATTATAATCTTCTACGCTAACAGTCAAACTTTAAGTGATAATTGAAATTCTGAGCAGGCTTTTATTATACAATATTGTCACACCCTGATCTGTTTCACCTGTCCTTGTGATTGACTCCACCCCTCCAGGTGTTGCTTGTTTTCCCCAGTGTATTTATCCCTGTGTTTCCTGTCTCTCTGTGCCAGTTTGTCTTGTATGTCCAAGTCAACCAGCGTGTTTTTACCGTACCGCCTGTTCTATTCTTTTTTTGCAAGTCCTTCCGGTTTTGATCCTTGCCTGTTTCTGGACTCTGTACCCACCCGCCTGACCATTCTGCCTGCCTTGACCTCGAGCCTGCCTGCCACTCTGTACCTCCTGGACTCTGAACTGGTTTTGACCTTTTGCCTGTCCACGACCATTCTCTTGCCTACTCCTTTTTGGATCAATAAATATTTAAGACGCCAACCATCTGCCTCCTGTGTCTGTATCTGGGTCTCGCCTTGTAGCTTGATAAATATGATCGTCAATCACTGAGCAAAACCTAATGGTTGGATCTTGACCAAGAACCTGAGAGCTCTAGAGTTCCTCTGTGGAGATTGGAGAACCTTCCAGAAGGACAACCATCTATGCAGCACTCCACCAATCAGGCCTTTGTGGTGGAGTGGCTAGGCGGAAGTCACTCCTCAGTAAAAGTCACGACAGCCCACATGAATTTCGCCGAAAGGCACCTAAAGTCTCAGACCATGAGAAACAAGATTCCTTGGTCTGATGAAACCAAGATTGAACTCTTTGGCCTGAATACTAAGTGTCACGTCTGGAGGAAACCTGGCACCATCCCTATGGTGAAGCATGGTTGTGGCAACATCATGATGTAGGGATGTTTTTCAGCAGCAGAGACTGGGAGACTAGTCAGGATCGGGGCAAAGATGAACGGAGCAAAGTACAGAGAGAACCTTGATAAAAACTTGCTCCAGAGCACTCAGGATCTTGCAAACGTTCACCTTCCAACAGGATAACGACCCTAAGCACACAGCCAAGACAACGTAGGAGTGGCTTCAGGACAAGTCTCTGAATCTCCTTGAGTGGCCCAGCCAGAGCCCGGACTTGAACCAGATCGAACATCTCTAGAGAGACCTAAAAATAGCTGTGCAGCAACCCTCCCCATCCAACCTGACAGAGCTTGAGAACATCTGCATAGAAGAATGGGAGAAACTCACCAAATACAGGTGTGCCAAGTGTCACGGCTGTTGAAGGATTAGGACCAAGGTTGTGAGCCTACATTTTCCTTTTTATTTGATAAAAGACGCCGAACAAAACAATAATGTGACAGTACCTCCCCCCCAAAGGGGCCCCGGACTGGGCACCCTCGTTGCTGCGGGCCCCGGACTGGGCACCCTCGTTACTGCGGGCCCCGGACTGGGCACCCTCGTTGCTGCGGGCCCCGGACAGGGCACCCTCGTTGCTGTGGGCCTCGGACTGGGCACCCTCATTGGGGGCTCTGGACTGGGGAGCGTCGCTGGAGGCTCTGGACTGTAGGCCGTCGCTGGAGGCCTCGTGCCATGGATCATCACTGGAGGCTTCGTGCCATGGACCATCACTGGAGGCTTTGTGCCATGGATCATCACTGGAGGCTTCGTGCCATGGATCATCACTTGAGGCTTCGTGCCATGGATCATAACTGGAGGCTTCGTGCCATGGATCATCACTAGAGGCTTCGTGCCATGGATCATCACTGGAGGCTTAGTTCTGAGCGAGGGCACAGGACTCAACAGGCTGGAGGGACATACAGGAGGCATTGTCCTTGGCCGAGGCAACGGATACACTGGGTCGTGGAGGCGCACTGGAGGTCTCGAGCTAAGAGCCTGCACAACCCGTCCTGGCTGGATGGTGGTTTAGGCCGAGCACGTGCGGGGCGCAGGCACAGGACGCACTGGGCTGTGCAAACGCACTGGAGACACCGTGCGTGAGCAGGGCCGGCGCAGGATATCCTGGGCCATAGAGACGTACTGGAGGTCTGGAGAGCAAGGCTGGCACAATCCGTCCTGGCTGGATGCTCACTCTAGCCCGGCAGATGCGGGGAGCTGGGATGTAGGGCACCGGGCTAAGAACGCGTAATGGAGACACCGTGCGCTCCACCGCATAACATGGTGCCTGAGCAGTACGACGCCCGCCACGGTAAGCACGGGGAGTTGGCTCAGGTCTCCAACCTGACTCTGCCACACTCCCCGTGGGGCTGCCTCTCGGGCTTCCTTGCCAGCCGTGTTCCCTCATAGCGTCGCCTCTCAGCTTTAGCTGCTTCCTGTTCCTCCCGTGGACGGCGATACTCCCCAGCCTGCCTCCAGGGTCCTTTCCCATCCAGGATTTCCTCCCATGTCCAGGAGTCCATTACACGCTGCTCCTTCTTACCACGCTGCTTGGTCCGTTGGTGGTGGGAAGTTCTGTCACGGCTGTTGAAGGATTAGGGCCAAGGCACAGCGTGGTGAGCGTACATTTTCCTTTTTATTTGATAAAAGACACCGAACAAAACAATACACACTACAAAACATACGGTGAAGCTAAAAGCTATGTGCCCTAAACAAAGACAACTTCCCACAAAGAAAGAAGGGAAAACGGGCTACCTAAGTAGGGTTCCCAATCAGAGACAACGATAGACAGCTGTCCCTGATTGAGAACCATACCCGGCCAAAACATAGAAATACAAAAATCATAGATTACAAAACATAGAATGCCCACCCCAAATCACACCCTGACCAAACCAAATAGAGACATAAAAAGGCTCTCTAAGGTCAGCGTGTGACACCAAGCTTGTAGCATCATAATCAAGAAGACTCCCCGCCAAAGGTGCTTCAACAACGTACTTGTCACACCCTGACCATAGTTTGCTTTGTATGTTTCTATGTTTTGGTTGGTCAGGGTGTGATCTGAGTGGGCATTCTATGTTGGATGTCTTGTTTGTCTATTTCTATGTCTGGCCTGATATGGTTCTCAATCAGAGGCAGGTGTTAGTCATTGTCTCTGATTGGGAACCATATTTAGGTAGCCTGGGTTTCACTGTGTGTTTGTGGGTGATTGTTCCTGTCTCTGTGTTTTGCACCAGATAGGGCTGTTTTTGGTTTTCCACGTTTATTGTTTTTGTTAGTTTATTCATGTCTAGTGTTTTTATTAAAGAACATGAATAACCGCCACGCTGCGTTTTGGTCCGCCTCTACTTCACCTAAAGAAAACCGTTACAGTACTAAGTAAAGGGTCTGAATACTTATGTTAACGTTATATTTCAGTTACGTATTATTTATACATTTGCAAAAGTGTAAAAATTTTTTTGCTTTGTCATTATGGGGTATTGTGTGTGGACTTATAATAAGGCTGTAACGTAACAAAATGTGAAAGAAGTCAAGGGGTCTGAATACTTTCTGAATGCACTGTGCAGTGTTGAAATGATGTGCAAATAGTTCAAGTACAAAAGGGAAAATAAAGAAACATATGTGTTTACAATGGTGTTTGTTCTTCACTGGTTGACCTTTTCTTGTGGAGACAGGTCACAAATATTCATGCTGTGATGGCACACTGTGGTATTTCACCCAGTAGATATGGGAGTTTATCAAAATTTGATATATTTTTTAATTCTTTGTGGGTCTGTGTAATCTGAGGGAAATTTGTGTCTCTAATATGATCATACATTTGGCAGGCAAGGAAGTGCAGCTCAGTTTCCAGCTCATTTTGTGGGCAGTGTGCACATAGCTTGTCATCTCTTGAGAACTCATGGCAATGCTGTACAAAGTCAAAGCTTTCCTTAAGTTTGGATCAGTCACAGTGGTCAGGTATTCTGCCACTGTGTACTCTGTGGTTAGGGCCAAATGGCATTCTAGTTTGCTCAGTTTTTGTGTTAATTCTTTCCAATGTGTCAAGTAATTATCTCTTTGTTTTCTAACGATTTGGTTGGGTCTAATTGTGCTGCTGTCCTGGGGCTCTGTAGGGTGTGTTTGTGTTTGTGAACAGAGCCCCAGGACCAGCTTGCTTACGGGAACTTTTCCAGGTTCATCTCTCTGTAGGTGATGGTTTTGTTATGGAAAGTTTGGGAATCGCTTCCTTTTAGGTGGTTGTAGAATTTAACGGCTCTTTTTTTGGATTGTGATAATTAGTGGGTATCGGCCTAATTCTGCTCTGCATGCATATTATTTGGTGTTCTACGTTGTACACAGAGGATACTTTAGCAGAATTATGCATGCAGTCTCAATGTGGTGTATTGAATTGTATGTTCATTTTGATGGTATAGGAGGCCCTTCTGCCTTGTGTATCAGATCATTTACAGCTTTGTGGAAGTTACCTGTGGCGCTGATGTTAAGACCGAGGTCCGTATTGTTATATTCTCCACCCGGCACAGCCAGAGGACTGGCCACCCCTCATTGCCTGGTTCCTGTCTAGGTGTTTTCCTAGGTTCTGGCCTTTCTAGGGAGTTTTTCCTAGTCACCGTGCTTCTACACCTGCATTGCTTGCTGTTTGGGGTTTTAGGCTGGGTTTCTGTACAGCACTTTGTGACTCTGTGTTGTCTGTTCACACTGCTATGCTTTATCTTGGCCAGGTCGCAGTTGCAAATGAGAACTTGTTCTCAACTAGCCTACCTGGTTAAATAAAGGTGAAATTAAAAAATTAAAAATTAAAAATCTGATGTAAGAAGGGCATCATAAATTCATTTGATTGATTGATTGATTGATTGTTTTTTGTTTGCTCTAGGGCAATGGTACCTAGATGGAATTTGTATTTGTGGTCATAGCACCTGGACCTTTTTTGGAACACCATTATTTTTGTCATACTGAGATTTACTGTCCCAGGTCTGACAGAATCTGTGCAGAAGATCTAGGTGCTGGTGTAGGCCCTCCTTGGTTGGGGACAGAAGCACAAGTGACATAAGGGATCATACATAGGCTTTCACCTGGATTCACCTGGTCAGTCTATGTCGTGGAAAGAGTAGCTGTTCCTAATGTTTTATACATGTCTCTCTCGCTCTCTCACTTTCCCTATTTTCTCACACCCTCTTTCTCTCTCTCCCTCTCTCACTCTTTCTCTTTTCCTAGCACAGCTGTTTGGATGAAGTGTTTGGGTCATGTATGATAAAATTTGCAAAGCTTACCCTTGATTTCAGCTCAGCTACAAATCTCCAAAGTGCTTCTCTGATTAGGGTACTGGATAACTCTTGAATCCTTCCATGCACGACATTTGAACACACCAAGCCTGAGGCTGTTTAACACTTTAAAACATTGGAGAACATGCTTTGAATGTCATAATGCAGGTTATCTGCTTGTCCAGCGTCATACACCTACACGTACAGTACTGTAGAGAACCGTGTACTGTAGAGAACAGTGTTCTGTAGAGAACAGTGTTCTGTAGAGAACAGTGTTCTGTAGAGAACAGTGTACTGTAGAGAACAGTGTACTGTAGAGTACAATGTTCTGTAGAGAACAGTGTACTGTAGAGAACAGTGTACTGTAGAGTACAATGTTCTGTAGAGAACAGTGTACTGTAGAGAACCGTGTACTGTAGAGAACAGTGTACTGTAGAGAATAGTGTACTGTAGAGAACAGTGTTCTGTAGAGAACAGTGTACTGTAGAGAACAGTGTTCTGTAGAGAACAGTGTACTGTAGAGAACAGTGTTCTGTAGAGAACAGTGTACTGTGCAGAACAGTGTTCTGTAGAGAGCAGTGTACTGTAGAGAACAGTGTTCTGTAGAGAACAGTGTACTGTAGAGAACAGTGTACTGTAGAGAACAGTGTTCTGTAGAGAACAGTGTACTGTGCAGAACAGTGTTCTGTAGAGAGCAGTGTACTGTAGAGAACAGTGTTCTGTAGAGAATAGTGTACTGTAGAGAACAGTGTACTGTAGAGAACAGTGTTCTGTAGAGACCAGTGTACTGTAGAGTACAGTGTTCTGTAGAGAACAGTGTACTGTAGAGAACAGTGTACTCTAGAGAACAGTGCACTGTAGAGAACAGTATTCTGTAGAGAACAGTGTCAGTGTTCTAGCCTTAGAAATGATGTTTTTAGTCTAAGAGAGGGAAAGAGTGAAGGAGAGAGGAGTAAATGAGAGCAGAGTGACGGAGAGAGGGAGGGAGAGAGGAGTAAATGAGACCAGAGTGACAGAGAGAGGGAGGGAGAGAGGAGTAAATGAGAGCAGAGTGACGGAGAGAGGGAGGGAGAGAGGAGTAAATGAGAGCAGAGTGACGGAGAGAGGAGTAAATGAGAGCATGAGTGAAGGAGAGAGGAGTAAATGAGAGCAGAGTGAAGGAGAGAGGAGTAAATGAGAGCAGAGTGAAGGAGAGAGGAGTAAATGAGAGCAGAGTGACGGAGAGAGGAGTAAATGAGAGCAGAGTGAAGGAGAGAGGAGTAAATGAGAGCAGAGTGATGGAGAGAGGAGTAAATGAGAGCAGAGTGATGGAGAGAGGAGTAAATGAGAGCAGAGTGAAGGAGAGAGGAGTAAATGAGAGCAGAGTGACGGAGAGAGGGAGGGAGAGAGGAGTAAATGAGACCAGAGTGACGGAGAGAGGGAGGGAGAGAGGAGTAAATGAGAGCAGAGTGACGGAGAGAGGGAGGGAGAGAGGAGTAAATGAGAGCAGAGTGACGGAGAGAGGAGTAAATGAGAGCAGAGTGACGGAGAGAGTGACGGAGAGAGGGAGGGAGAGAGGAGTAAATGAGAGCATGAGTGAAGGAGAGAGGAGTAAATGAGAGCAGAGTGACGGAGAGAGGAGTAAATGAGAGCAGAGTGACGGAGAGAGTGACGGAGAGAGGGAGGGAGAGAGGAGTAAATGAGAGCCTGAGTGAAGGAGAGAGGAGTAAATGAGAGCAGAGTGAAAGAGAGAGGAGTAAATGAGAGCAGAGTGATGGAGAGAGGAGTAAATGAGAGCCGAGTGACGGAGAGAGGGAGGGAGAGAGTACTATGATGCCTCCAGGCATATGAGAAACATCCACTTCAGACGCTCAGACAGAACGACAAAAACACAACCATTAAGATTCTGACTCTACCAGAGAATGGAGGGGGGAAGAGATAGTGAGAGAGAGGGAGTGAGGGAGTGCAAGTGAGAAAGTGTGAAAAAGAGACTCAGCCATCAATATCACAGATCTTCAATTGAATGTAGTGATTGTAAGGGAGCATGTTGCATGCAAGAGTAAATGATTATTCATTTCCTCTCTTACCCAGTGTTTCTACTATCTCCTGCCTTACTGTATCAATAGTATCACTACTGTCTCTAATGTCTAACTACATCTATAGTATCACTACTGTATCTAATGTCTTACTGTATCTATAGTATCACTAGTGTCTCTAATGTCTTACTGTATCTATAGTATCACTACTGTATCTAATGTCTTACTGTATCTATAGTATCACTACTGTCTCTAATGTCTTACTGTATCTATAGTATCACTACTGTATCTAATGTCTTACTGTATCTATAGTATCACTAGTGTCTCTAATGTCTTACTGTATCTATAGTATCACTAGTGTCTCTAATGTCTTACTGTATCTATAGTATCACTACTGTATCTAAAGTCTTACTGTATCTATAGTATCACTAGTGTCTCTAATGTCTTACTGTATCTATAGTATCACTACTGTCTCAATTGTTTTACTTTATTTCTAATATCCCTACTGTCTCTTAGGTCTTTCGGTAGCACACAGGAGTAGACTAGAGTAGACTATGTCCCTCCTGTCTTACCGTAGCACACAGGAGTAGAGGCCCACGTCCTGCAGGTCGGCCGGTCTGAACCAGATGGCGTCCTCCTCCTTGCTCATGCGCACACTGTTGAAGGAGATGGGCTCCTCAAAGTCTCCGTGGCCCAGGCCAGAGCTGCGGTACCACATGAGGCTGAGGCCGACGCTCTGAGCCTGGCTGTAGTTGGCCCTGATGTAGCCGTAGAACAGGGCACACTTCAGCCTCACCGGCTCCCCCTTCAACACACGGTACTTCAGGTAATCCACCGACCAGTCCGTACAGCCGTCAACTATGGAAGGAAAGAGAGAGACGGCGAGAGATAGAGACAATTAGGATGTGATTATATTCTATTGAGCAGTCCGTACAATCGTCAACTATTGGGGGGGGGGGGGGGGGGGTATGGTGAATCAACAGAGTTAAACATGTTTCATGCCATCATTAGTCCCCTCCTCCTTACTCAGTAACCATGGAAACAAAACGTCAGAAACACACTACCCATATTTTGCACTGAGCAAGAGAATTCTACATCTGGGTACACATTTCACCAATGTGACCTCTGTAGATGCTAAATCGTTGTGTGTTTCGTAGGTTTGTGTGTGTGTGCTGTCATACACTCAGTGACTCAGCCAGAGAGGAAAACAGTTATACACAGTGACTCAGCCAGAGAGGAAAACAGTTATACACTCAGTGACTCAGTCAGAGAGGAAAACAGTTATACACAGTGACTCAGCCAGAGAGGAAAACAGTTATACACAGTGACTCAGCCAGAGAGGAAAACAGTTATACACAGTGACTCAGCCAGAGAGGAAAACAGTTATACACAGTGACTCAGTCAGAGAGGAAAACAGTTATACACTCAGTGACTCAGCCAGAGAGGAAAACAGTTATACACTCAGTGACTCAGCCAGAGGAAAACAGTTATACACTCAGTGACTCAGCCAGAGGAAAACAGTTATACACTCAGTGACTCAGCCAGAGAGGAAAACAGTTATACACAGTGACTCAGTCAGAGAGGAAAACAGTTATACACAGTGACTCAGCCAGAGAGGAAAACAGTTATACACTCAGTGACTCAGTCAGAGAGGAAAACAGTTATACACAGTGACTCAGCCAGAGTGGAAAACAGTTATACACAGTGACTCAGCCAGAGAGGAAAACAGTTATACACAGTGACAGTGAAAACTCAGTGACTCAGCCAGAGAGGAAAACAGTTATACACAGTGACTCAGCCAGAGGAAAACAGTTATACACAGTGACTCAGCCAGAGAGGAAAACAGTTATACACAGTGACTCAGCCAGAGAGGAAAACAGTTATACACAGTGACTCAGCCAGAGAGGAAAACAGTTATACACAGTGACTCAGCCAGAGAGGAAAACAGTTATACACAGTGACTCAGCCAGAGAGGAAAACAAAGTGACTCAGCCAGAGAGGAAAACAGTTATACACAGTGACTCAGTCAGAGAGGAAAACAGTTATACACAGTGACTCAGTCAGAGAGGAAAACAGTTATACACAGTGACTCAGCCAGAGAGGAAAACAGTTATACACAGTGACTCAGCCAGAGAGGAAAACAGTTATACACTCAGTGACTCAGCCAGAGAGGAAAACAGTTATACACAGTGACTCAGCCAGAGAGGAAAACAGTTATACACAGTGACTCAGCCAGAGAGGAAAACAGTTATACACAGTGACTCAGTTATACTCAGTGACTCAGAGAGGAAAACAGTTGACTCACAGAGAGGAAAACAGTTATACACAGTGACTCAGCCAGAGAGGAAAACAGTTATGACTCAGTCAGTGAAAACTCAGCCAGAGAGGAAAACAGTTATACACAGTGACTCAGCCAGAGAGGAAAACAGTTATACACAGTGACTCAGCCAGAGAGGAAAACAGTTATACACAGTGACTCAGCCAGAGAGGAAAACAGACTCAGTGACTCAGTCAGAGAGGAAAACAGTTATACACAGTGACTCAGACTCAGAGAGGAAAACAGTTATACACAGTGACTCAGCCAGAGAGGAAAACAGTTATACACAGTGACTCAGCCAGAGAGGAAAACAGTTATACACAGTGACTCAGCCAGAGAGGAAAACAGTTATACACTCAGTGACTCAGCCAGAGAGGAAAACAGTTATACACAGTGACTCAGCCAGAGAGGAAAACAGTTATACAGTGACTCAGTGACTACACAGTGACCAGAGAGGAAAACAGTTATACACAGTGACTCAGCCAGAGAGGAAAACAGTTATACACAGTGATCAGAGAGGAAAACAGTTATACACAGTGACTCAGTCAGAGAGGAAAACAGTTATACACAGTGACTGAAAACTCAGTCAGAGAGGAAAACAGTTATACACAGTGACTCAGCCAGAGGAAAACAGTTATACACAGTGACTCAGTCAGAGAGGAAAACAGTTATACACAGTGACTCAGCCAGAGGAAAACAGTTATACACAGTGACTCAGCCAGAGAGGAAAACAGTTATACACAGTGACTCAGTCAGAGAGGAAAACAGTTATACACAGTGACTCAGCCAGAGGAAAACAGTTATACACAGTGACTCAGCCAGAGAGGAAAACAGTTATACACTCAGTGACTCAGCCAGAGAGGAAAACAGTTACACAGTGACTCAGCCAGAGGAAAACAGTTATACACAGTGACTCAGCCAGAGGAAAACAGTTATACACAGTGACTCAGCCAGAGAGGAAAACAGTTATACACAGTGACTCAGCCAGAGAGGAAAACAGTTATACACAGTGACTCAGTCAGAGAGGAAAACAGTTATACACAGTGACTCAGCCAGAGAGGAAAACAGTTATACACAGTGACTCAGCCAGAGAGGAAAACAGTTATACACTCACTCAGCCAGAGAGGAAAACAGTTATGACAGTGACTCAGCCAGAGAGGAAAACAGTTATACACAGTGACTCAGCCAGAGAGGAAAACAGTTATACACAGTGACTCAGCCAGAGAGGAAAACAGTTATACACAGTGACTCAGCCAGAGAGGAAAACAGTTATACACAGTGACTCAGCCAGAGAGGAAAACAGTTATGACTCAGCCTACACAGTGACTCAGCCAGAGAGGAAAACAGTTATACACAGTGACTCAGCCAGAGAGGAAAACAGTTATACACAGTGTCAGAGGAAAACAGTTATACACAGTGACTCAGCCAGAGAGGAAAACAGTTATACACAGTGACTCAGCCAGAGAGGAAAACAGTTATACACAGTGACTCAGCCAGAGAGGAAAACAGTTATACACAGTGACTCAGCCAGAGTGAGGAAAACAGTTATACAGTGACAGTACACAGTGACTCAGCCAGAGGAAAACAGTTATACACAGTGACTCAGTCAGAGAGGAAAACAGTTATACACAGTGACTCAGCCAGAGAGGAAAACAGTTATACACAGTGACTCAGCCAGAGGAAAACAGTTATACACAGTGACTCAGCCAGAGAGGAAAACAGTTATACACAGTGACTCAGCCAGAGAGGAAAACAGTTATACACAGTGACTCAGCCAGAGAGGAAAACAGTTATACACAGTGACTCAGCCAGAGAGGAAAACAGTTATACACTCAGTGACTCAGCCAGAGAGGAAAACAGTTATACACAGTGACTCAGCCAGAGAGGAAAACAGTTATACACAGTGACTCAGCCAGAGAGGAAAACAGTTATACACAGTGACTCAGCCAGAGAGGAAAACAGTTATACACAGTGACTCAGCCAGAGAGGAAAACAGTTATACACTCAGTGACTCAGCCAGAGGAAAACAGTTATACACTCAGTGACTCAGCCAGAGAGGAAAACAGTTATACACAGTGACTCAGCCAGAGAGGAAAACAGTTATACACTCAGTGACCAGAGAGGAAAACAGCCAGACTCAGCCAGAGGAAAACAGTTATACACAGTGACTCAGCCAGAGAGGAAAACAGTTATACACAGTGACTCAGCCAGAGAGGAAAACAGTTATACACAGTGACAGTCAGAGAGGAAAACAGTTATCAGACCAGAGAGGAAAACAGTTATACACAGTGACTCAGCCAGAGAGGAAAACAGTTATACACAGTGACTCAGCCAGAGAGGAAAACAGTTATACACTCAGTGACTCAGTCAGAGAGGAAAACAGTTATACACTCAGTGACTCAGCCAGAGAGGAAAACAGTTATACACAGTGACTCAGCCAGAGAGGAAAACAGTTATACACAGTGACTCAGCCAGAGAGGAAAACAGTTATATGACTCAGCCAGAGAGGAAAACTACACAGTGACTCAGCCAGAGAGGAAAACAGTTATACACAGTGACTCAGCCAGAGAGGAAAACAGTTATACACAGTGACTCAGTCAGAGAGGAAAACAGTTATACACAGTGACTCAGCCAGAGGAAAACAGTTATACACAGTGACTCAGCCAGAGGAAAACAGTTATACACTCAGTGACTCAGCCAGAGAGGAAAACAGTTATACACTCAGTGACTCAGCCAGAGAGGAAAACAGTTATACAGTGACTCAGCCAGAGAGGAAAACAGTTATACACTCAGTGACTCAGCCAGAGAGGAAAACAGTTATCAGCCAGAGAGGAAAACAGTTATACAGTGACTCAGCCAGTGACTCAGCCAGAGAGGAAAACAGTTATCAGCCAGAGAGGAAAACAGTTATACACAGTGACTCAGCCAGAGAGGAAAACAGTTATGCACAGTGACTCAGCCAGAGAGGAAAACAGTTATACACAGTGACTCAGCCAGAGAGGAAAACAGTTATACACAGTGACTCAGCCAGAGAGGAAAACAGTTATACACAGTGACTCAGCCAGTGGAAACAGTTATGCACAGTGACTCAGCCAGAGAGGAAAACAGTTATACACAGTGACTCAGCCAGAGAAAACAGTTATAACAGTGTTATACACTCAGTGACTCAGCCAGAGAGGAAAACAGTTAGAGGAAAACAGTTATGCACAGTGACTCAGCCAGAGAGGAAAACAGTTATACACTCAGTGACTCAGTCAGAGAGGAAAACAGTTATGCACAGTGACTCAGCCAGAGAGGAAAACAGTTATACACAGTGACTCAGCCAGAGAGGAAAACAGTTATACACAGTGACTCAGCCAGAGAGGAAAACAGTTATACACAGTGACTCAGCCAGAGAGGAAAACAGTTATACACAGTGACTCAGCCAGAGAGGAAAACAGTTATACACTCAGTGACTCAGCCAGAGAGGAAAACAGTTATACACAGTGACTCAGTCAGAGAGGAAAACAGTTATACACAGTGACTCAGCCAGAGAGGAAAACAGTTATACACTCAGTGACTCAGCCAGAGAGGAAAACAGTTATACACAATGACTCAGCCAGAGAGGAAAACAGTTATACACAGTGACTCAGCCAGAGAGGAAAACAGTTATACACTCAGTGACTACACTCAGTGACTCAGCCAGAGAGGAAAACAGTCAGAGAGGAAAACAGTTATACACTCAGTGACTCAGCCAGAGAGGAAAACAGTTATACACAGTGACTCAGCCAGAGAGGAAAACAGTCATACACTCAGTGACTCAGTGACAATTCCAGAGAGGGAAACAGTCAAAAACTCAGTGACTCCTTCAGAGAGGAAATCAGTCATACACTCAGTGACTCCTTCAGAGAGGAAAACAGTCATACACACACTGACTCCTTCAGAGAGGAAAACAGTCATACACTCAGTGACTCCTTCAGAGAGGAAAACAGTCGTACACTCAATGACTCCTTCAGAGAGGAAAACAGTCGTACACTCAGTGACTCCTTCAGAGAGGAAAACAGTCATACACTCAGTGACTCCTTCAGAGAGGAAAACAGTCATACACTCAGTGACTCCTTCAGAGAGGAAAACAGTCGTACACTCAGTGACTCCTTCAGAGAGGAAAACAGTCATACACTCAGTGACTCCTTCAGAGAGGAAAACAGTCGTACACTCAGTGACTCCTTCAGAGAGGAAAACAGTCATACACTCAGTGACTCCTTCAGAGAGGAAAACAGTCGTACACTCAGTGACTCCTTCAGAGAGGAAAACAGTCGTACACTCAATGACTCGTTGACTCATCCAGAGGGGAAGAAAGTTAAATCTCTATCCCCTATTTGGATCCCCATTAGCTCAATGTCATCTCTCTGGGCATGTGGGATGTTAAGTCATCACTTTTTCATTTGTAAGAAGTTGCTACGATGGTGTCAACGGCGTCATAACACTATGCTAGCAGGTCATGAGGCTAATGGTGTTAGCATCTTGGCAGGGTAGATATCATGTTGAATGTTAACTCTAGCTAGCTCTTTAGCTGGAGATATTTAGTGCAGTTGGAGGCTAACATTTCTAGCATGGATGAACTCTATAAGAAAACGTTTTGATAAAATATTGAATATGGCCTTTACTACTAAAGGCCATAGAAACTCATTGAATAGCACAGTGTTTGTTCAATTTCTAGGAGATATAAGTAGCTCAGGAAATATTTGATTTAATACTGTATTTTTTACACTTATTTAACCACTTTTTGGGCAGGCACAAAACTACCTTCAAACTTGCATTAATTATTTGAAACATGTACTGGTTACCTTCAGATGAGTCCCAAGACACATGGGATTGTCAGGATGTCTCATGGTCTGACAAACACCTTCACTGCAGATGAGACCCAAGACACATGGGATTGTCAGGATGTCTCATGGTCTGACAAACACCTTCACTGCAGATGAGTCCCAAGACACATGGGATTGTCAGGATGTCTCATGGTCTGACAAACACCTTCACTGCAGATGAGTCCCAAGACACATGGGATTGTCAGGATGTCTCATGGTCTGACAAACACCTTCACTGCAGATGAGTCCCAAGACACATGGGATTGTCAGGATGTCTCATGGTCTGACAAACACCTTCACTGCAGATGAGTCCCAAGACACATGGGATTGTCAGGATGTCTCATGGTCTGACAAACACCTTCACTGCAGATGGGTCCCAAGACACATGGGATTGTCAGGATGTCTCATGGTCTGACAAACACCTTCACTGCAGATGAGTCCCAAGACACATGGGATTGTCAGGATGTCTCATGGTCTCTCTCAAAATGACCTTCTTGATCCAAATCAGTCAGGTTTCAAGACTAGTCATTCAACTGAGACTGCTCTTCTCTGTATCACGGAGGCGCTCCGCACTGCTAAAGCTAACTCTCTCTCCTCTGCTCTCATCCTTCTAGACCTATCGGCTGCCTTCGATACTGTGAACCATCAGATCCTCCTCTCCACCCTCTCCGAGTTGGGCATCTCCGGCGCGGCCCACGCTTGGATTGCGTCCTACCTGACAGGTCGCTTCTACCAGGTGGCGTGGCGAGAATCTGTCTCCTCACCACGTGCTCTCACCACTGGTGTCCCCCAGGGCTCTGTTCTAGGCCCTCTCCTATTCTCGCTATACACCAAGTCACTTGGCTCTGTCATAACCTCACATGGTCTCTCCTATCATTGCTATGCAGACGACACACAATTAATCTTCTCCTTTCCCCCTTCTGATGACCAGGTGGCGAATCGCATCTCTGCATGTCTGGCAGACATATCAGTGTGGATGACGGATCACCACCTCAAGCTGAACCTCGGCAAGACGGAGCTGCTCTTCCTCCCGGGAAGGACTGCCCGTTCCATGATCTCGCCATCACGGTTGACAACTCCATTGTGTCCTCCTCCCAGAGCGCTAAGAACCTTGGCGTGATCCTGGACAACACCCTGTCGTTCTCAACTAACATCAAGGCGGTGGCCCGTTCCTGTAGGTTCATGCTCTACAACATCCGCAGAGTACGACCCTGCCTCACACAGGAAGCGGCGCAGGTCCTAATCCAGGCACTTGTCATCTCCCGTCTGGATTACTGCAACTCGCTGTTGGCTGGGCTCCCTGCCTTTGCCATTAAACCCCTACAACTCATCCAGAACGCCGCAGCCCGTCTGGTGTTCAACCTTCCCAAGTTCTCTCACGTCACCCCGCTCCTCCGCTCTCTCCACTGGCTTCCAGTTGAAGCTCGCATCCGCTACAAGACCATGGTGCTTGCCTACGGAGCTGTGAGGGGAACGGCACCTCAGTACCTCCAGGCTCTGATCAGGCCCTACACCCAAACAAGGGCACTACGTTCATCCACCTCTGGCCTGCTCGCCTCCCTACCACTGAGGAAGTACAGTTCCCGCTCAGCCCAGTCAAAACTGTTCGCTGCTCTGGCCCCCCAATGGTGGAACAAACTCCCTCACGACGCCAGGACAGCGGAGTCAATCACCACCTTCCGGCGACACCTGAAACCCCACCTCTTTAAGGAATACCTAGGATAGGATAAAGTAATCCTTCTCACCCCCCCCCTTAAAAGATTTAGATGCACTATTGTAAAGTGGATGTTCCACTGGATGTCATAAGGTGAATGCACCAATTTGTAAGTCGCTCTGGATAAGAGCGTCTGCTAAATGACTTAAATGTAAATGTAAATGTCTGACAAACACCTTCACTGCAGATGAGTCCCAAGACACATGGGATTGTCAGGATGTCTCATGGTCTGACAAACACCTTCACTGCAGATGAGTCCCAAGACACATGGGATTGTCAGGATGTCTCATGGTCTGACAAACACCTTCACTGCAGATGAGTCCCAAGACACATGGGATTGTCAGGATGTCTCATGGTCTGACAAACACCTTCACTGCAGATGAGGAGGTAGGCGGATAATTACAATTTTGCAGATTAACACTGGAGTGATAAATGATCAGATGGTCATGTACAGGTAGAGATATTGGTGTGCAAAAGAGCAAAAAGTAAATAAATATAAACAGTATGGGGATGAGGTAGGTAAAATTGGGTGGGCTATTTACCGATAGACTATGTACAGCTGCAGTGATCGGTTAGCTGCTCAGATAGCAGATGTTTGAAGTTGGTGAGGGAGATCCAATGGAAAAAAAAGATATCTCGAGTTTAAAATGACAGATTTTGATGGGGATTTTTAAAATTATGTTACTTAGGGGTTTTTAAAGGTGCTTAAGGCCCTTCAAGGTTAACTTTCAGTTTCATGTCTGGATAAAGGGTAGGGTATTGACCCAGCAGGAATGAGGGGGAGGATCTTTGTTGAGCTAAACATTTGGTGATTTCTTGTCTTCTGCTCCCATGGTGACAGACAGGTTAACCCATGGCCAGCAATAAGTCTAGGACTAATTAGGCATAACTTGTTCACAGTATTGTACATTGTGTGTGTGTGTGGAAGGGGGTGTAAGTGTGTGTGTTTGTGTGTGTGTGGAAAGTGATAGAGCAAAGTACCCCTGATGTGTGCCTGTCTGAGTGATACAGAACACTCACAGGGACAACTACACTTGTAATTAATGCCCCTAATTACCAGAACCGAAGTTTGTGTGTGTGTATTATATGAGTGTGTGTGTGTGGGTGTCTGCCTAATTATTCCTCTTAATTAGCAGTAGGCCTGTGTGTGTGTGTGTGTGAGAGAGAGAGAGAGAGAGAGAGAGAGAGAGAGAGAGAGAGAGAGAGGTAGATAGAGAGCATAATACATGAACTGTGGGATTCTGTCTAATTAGCAGCCTTAATTATTAGAACAGGCTCCCTACTGTTGACATGTGTGTGATGTTGTGATGAGCACACACACACACACACACACACACACACACACACACACACACACACACACACACACACACACACACAGCTCTGCGGAATCGATCATATTATGCAACCACTGAGGACATTTCTGATACCTTGGAGATCAATGGGATTGCTTCAGAAACAGACAGATATCGTCAGTATCATTATTAAAATGTCGTTACATTCCGGGCATTGAATTGGCCTTTTGATAATCCAGTAGACTAGGGCAGTGGTTCCCAACCAGCCGGTACTAGGTTCCCTTAGGGTACTGGGCCTATCCACAGGGGGTACTAGGACATCTGGGAGTACTGGGCCTATCCACAGGGGGTACTAGGACACCTGGGAGTACTGGGCCTATCCACAGGGGGTACTAGGACACCTGGGAGTACTGGGCCTATCCACAGGGGGTACTAGGACACCTGGGAGTACTGGGCCTATCCACAGGGGGTACTAGGACACCTGGGAGTACTGGACCTATCCACAGGGGATACTAGGACACCTGGGGGTACTAGGACACCTGGGAGTACTGGGCCTATCCACAGGGGATACTAGGACACCTGGGGGTACTAGGACACCTGGGAGTACTGGGCCTATCCACAGGGGGTACTAGGACACCTGGGGGCACTGGGCCGATCCACAGGGGGTACTAGGACACCTGGGGGCACTGGGCCTATCCACAGGGGGTACTAGGACACCTGGGGGTACTGGGCCTATCCACAGGGGGTACTGGGCCTATCCACAGGGGGTACTAGAGAAGAATCATGAGACCAATGGCCTGCTGGTAAAATGCACATGAGGGGGTACCTCAGGGGTCCTCCGGGCAGAGCAACATTCAGTTGGTGGCACAGAGTAACATTCAGTTGGTGGTACAGAGTAACATTCAGTTGGTGGCACAGAGTAACATTCAGTTGGTGGTACAGAGTAACATTCAGTTGGTGGTACAGAGTAACATTCAGTTGGTGGTACAGAGTAACATTCAGTTGGTGGTACAGAGTAACATTCAGTTGGTGGTACAGAGTAACATTCAGTTGGTGGTACAGAGTAACATTCAGTTGGTGGTACAGAGTAACATTCAGTTGGTGGTACAGAGTAACATTCAGTTGGTGGTACAGAGTAACATTCAGTTGGTGGTACAGAGTAACATTCAGTTGGTGGTACAGAGTAACATTCAGTTGGTGGTACAGAGTAACATTCAGTTGGTGGTACAGAGTAACATTCAGTTGGTGGTACAGAGTAACATTCAGTTGGTGGTTCAGAGTAACATTCAGTTGGTGGTACAGAGTAACATTCGGTTGGTGGTACAGAGTAACACTCAGTTGGTGGTACAGAGAAACATTCAGTTGGTGGTATAGATTAAAATTCAGTTGGTGGTACAGAGTAACACTCAGTTGGTGGTACAGAGTAACATTCAGTTGGTGGTACAGAGTAACATTCAGTTGGTGGTACAGAGTAACATTCAGTTGGTGGTTCAGAGTAACATTCAGTTGGTGGTATAGATTAAAATTCAGTTGGTGGTACAGAGTAACACTCAGTTGGTGGTACAGAGTAACATTCAGTTGGTGGTACAGAGTAACATTCAGTTGGTGGTACAGAGTAACATTCAGTTGGTGGTACAGAGTAACATTCAGTTGGTGGTACAGAGTAACATTCAGTTGGTGGTACAGAGTAACATTCAGTTGGTGGTACAGAGTAACATTCAGTTGGTGGTACAGAGTAACATTCAGTTGGTGGTACAGAGTAACATTCAGTTGGTGGTACAGAGTAACATTCAGTTGGTGGTACAGAGTAACATTCAGTTGGTGGTACAGAGTAACACTCAGTTGGTGGTACAGAGTAACATTCAGTTGGTGGTACAGAGTAACATTCAGTTGGTGGTACAGAGTAACATTCAGTTGGTGGTACAGAGCATTAGATTTATTAGATGTGTTTGCCTCTCTGCAGAAGGTGCTGAACCCGACAGAAATAATATATCTGCTTTCCCTTGTATTGATATTAGACTGATTACTCATTGTTAAATGAAGCCTCTCCTCCTCTCCCTCCTCTCCCTCCCTCCCTCTCTCCAGTCTCTCTCCCTGTAGCTCTCGAACATCATATCAATATGTTAATCAAGAGGAGCAGCTCAAGCGTTATTAATTCACTACTTTCGAACCATTAAGGATAAAATACATTATTCTCCAGCTCTCTCTCTCTCTCTCCCTTTCTACTGCCACCCTCCCCCTCTCTCTGTCTCTCCCTCTCCCTTTCTACTGCCACCCTCCCCCTCTCTCTCTCTCACTCTCTCTCCCTCTCTCTTTCTACTGCCACCCTCCCCCTCTCTCTCTCTCACTTTTTTCCCTCTCCTTTCTACTGCCACCCTCCCTCTCTCTCTCTCTCTCTCTCCCTCTCCCTTTCTACTGCCACCCTCTCTCTCTCTCTCTCTCTCTCTCCCTTTCTACTGTCACCCTCCCCTCCTCTCTCTCACTCTCTCTCCCTCTCCTTTCTACTGCCACCCCCCTCTCTCTCTCTCTCTCTCCCTCTCCCTTTCTACTGCCACCCCCCCCCCTCTCTCTCCTCTCTCTCTCTCTCTCTCTCTCTCTCTCTCTCTCTCTCTCTCCCCCCTCCATTTCTACTGACACCCTCCCCTCTCTCTCACTCTCCCTTTCTACTGCCACCCTCCCTCTCTCTCTCTCCCTTTCTACTGCCACCCCCCTCTCTCTCTCTCTCTCTCTCTTTTCTCTCCCTCTCCTTTCTACTGCCACCCTCCCCCTCTCTCTCTCTCTCTCTCTCCCCCTCTCCATTTCTACTGACACCCTCCCCCTCTCTCTCTCTCTCTCCTTTCTACTGCCACCCTCCCCCCTCTCTCTCTCTCTCTCTCTCTCTCTCTCTTTCTCTCCCTCTCCCTTTCTACTGCCACCCTCCCTCTCTCTCTCTCCCTTTCTACTGCCACCCTCTCCCCTCTCTCTCTCTCTCTCTCTCTCTCTCTTTCTCTCCCTTTCTACTGCCACCCTCCCTCTCTCTCTCTCCCTTTCTACTGCCACCCTCCCCCTCTCTCTCTCTCTCTCTCTTTCTCTCCCTCTCCCTTTCTACTGCCACCCTCCCCCTCTCTCTCTCTCTCCCTTTCTACTGCCACCCTCCCCCTCTCTCTACCCATCCTCTCTTTCTACATCCTTTCATTATTAATATCTATACACAAGAGCCATAGAAAATAATGTGTAATTATTTCAACATTTAGAACATTTGTGGGCAGAACTGAAAAAGTGTATGCGAGCAAGGAGGCCTACAAACCTCACTCAGTTACACCAGCTCTGTCAAGGGGAATAGGCCAAAATTCACCCAACTTATTCTGGGAAGCTTGTGGAAGATTAGCCAAAACATTTGACCCAAGTTAAACAATTTAAAGGCAATGCTACCAAATACTAATTGAGTGAATGTAAACTTCTGACCCACTGGGAATGTGATGAAAGAAGTAAAAGCTCAAATAAATAATTATCTCTACTATTATTCTGACATTTTACATTCTTCAAATAAAGTGGTGATCCTAGCTGACCTAAAACAGGACATTTTTTACTAGGATTAAATGTCAGGAATTGTGAAAAACTGAGTTTAAATGTGTTTGGCTAAGGCTAAACTTCCGACTTCAACTGTAAATATACACGTGCCCATGGGCACACTGCCTCACACTTATGTACAGACAACTACAGTATCATCTACCAGTTCACTGTAGTGTACACTTCAGAGTGCCCTAACACAGCCAACTCAGATATAAGGGCACCAGGTGGTATTGGAGAGGTGCATATTTGTCTAGGTGTAGGAGTGTCAGTCCGTTTGTGTGTGTGGGTATGCATGTGTATGTGTATGCTTGTGGTTAGGGTGTGTGTGTTAATGTATAAATCAGATTAAATGTATTCTAGCTCAGGGGTCTGTATTTATTGCCTGACTGTGATGTCACACAAAGACAGACAGGACCCTGATCTGCCTGGGGACACATGGAGCAATACGGTCTCCCTGTGGGTGGGTGATATATATACACACACACACATGCACACACGACACCACACACACACGTTGAGCACGCAGCTATTCCCTCTCTCTCCATTTCTCACCTCCCTTTTCTCTACCTGCTCCTGTAATGGAGTGTAATTATCAGATGTTGGGTGGGCGGTATGATTCTACCAGGGCAGGAAGACACAGTCAATGCAGCGCTCTCAATAAAAAAATAATCATTTTTAACTCGGTATTTCTTTCCCATTTACGTCAACCCTCGAAGTCTATTTCCACTTTTCTATTTTCTCCAAATGTATATGGAATGTCCTCTTTTCATCGGTGTTAAGTTGTTACTTTCCATCTCTCTCCAACTATCTGGATATCTACATTTACATTTACATTTAAGTCATTTAGCAGACGCTCTTATCCAGAGCGACTTACAAATTGGTGCGTTCACCTTATGACATCTAAATTCATATATTTTCTGTGTAGACTCAGATAACATTTTTTTGTATTTTGTTGTTATGAAAAGAGGCTGTTACCGCATCCAATACATATGATTTCTTTTTCATAGTTACAACAAATGCACCCCACACATAAAATGTATTGTATACTTGAATTTGGGTGTTTTTATATATTTTTTAATATATATTTTTTTTACAAAGTAACATAAAAAAAAAAAAATGCTATTGTGTTACTTGAAATATATATATATTTTTCATATAGTGCATTGGGAAAATATTCAGACCCCTTGACTTTTCCAGATTTTGTTACGTTACAGACTTACAGACTTACGTTACAGACTTATTCTAAAATTCATGAAATACATAAAATCCTCACCATCGTGACAAAGTGAAAACAGGTTAAAAGATGGGAGAAATTTCCAGAAGGACAACAGTCTCAGCAGCACTCCACCAATCAGGCCTTTATGGTAGAGTGGCCAGACGGAAGCCACCCCATCAGTAAAAGGCACATGACAGCCTGCTTGGAGTTAGCTAGAGGACAAGATTCTCTGGTCTAAACCTGCTTTTACTTTATTATTATGGGGTATTGTGTTTAAATTGATGAGGGAAAAATCCACTGTATTCTATTGTTACTTAAGACCTTCATAAACACAACAAAAGTATTATTTTTGCAATAGCATATGTGAAATCTATTAATTACACTGTAAACGTTGCAGTCAGCATGACTGATCATTAGCTTGAAGGGGGGTCCCTGGAAGCCCAGAGGGTCTAGTCTCATGAGTCTTAAGTGTTGCTCAGATGTTTCAGCCTACATGTGTTTACTATACCTTCTCTTGTACCTTCTGTTATATACAGTCCCACTGCTATTAAAAAGCAGTTGATTACAACGCTGTCAGGGTGGAATTACTCAGACACATGTATACTGTCTTTATACTGACCCCAGTACACTCTGCACGCTGCACAGTGACCCAGGGTAGTTAGAAGGGCTGAAGTAGAGGTTGGGGGCAGCGTGTGCCCCAGGGTAGTTAGAGGGTTGTGAGGTAGGGGTTGGGTTGTAATGTGTTGATCGGGTAGAACCTATAATCTATGGTTCAGTGAGTTGGTACCCCTAAGGTGGAGATTAAAGTATACTAGTTTAATTTAAGGGCAAAAAAATGACAACTGTGCCATATAGATTGCAACATAGTTGTGAATAGATTATTGATGTACTGATTCCATGGCACATGATTTATGAACTGATACACAAAACAGTGCCGGGTTCAAAACTTTCAGGTTGTCATTTGAAATTATTATACAAAATTCTTGCAAGCAAAAGAATGTTAAATAAACTCAGCAAAAAAAGAAATATCCTCTTACTGTCAACTGTTTATTTTCAGCAAACTTAACATGTGTAAATATTTGTATGAACAAGGTTCAATAACTGAGACATATACTGAACCAGTTCCACAGACATGTGACTAACAGAAATGGAATAATGTGTCCCTAAACAAAGGGGGGTCAAAAGTAACAGTCAGCATCTGGTGTGGCCACCAGCTGCATTAAGTACTGAAGTGCATCTCCTCCTAATGGACTGCACCAGATTTGCCAGTTCTTGCTGTGAGAAGTTACTCAAATCAAATCAAATGTCTCAACTAGCCTACCTGGTTAAATAAAGGTAAAAAAAATACTGTATCTCTCAGTGAATGTATTTTCATAAATCTTTATCTTGCTGCATTCTGTATATTCATCTTACTACCGCTCTCTCTTTCTCCCTCTGTCTCTCAGTGCATATCAATTCAATTCAATTCAATTGGGAAACATGTGTTAACATTGCCAAAGCAAGTGAGGTAGATAATATATAAAGTGAAATAAACAATAAAAATTAACAGTAAACATTACACATACAGAAGTTTCAAAACAATAAAGACATTACAAATGTCATATTATATATACAGTGTTTTAACAATGTACAAATGGTAAAGGACACAAGATAAAATAAATAAGCATAAATATGGGTTGTATTTACAATGGTGTGTGTTCTTCACTGGTTGCCCTTTTCTCGTGGCAACAGGTCACAAATCTTGCCGCTGTGATGGCACACTGTGGAATTTCACCCAGTAGATATGGGAGTTTTTCAAAATTGGATTTGTTTTCGAATTCTTTGTGGATCTGTGTAATCTGAGGGAAATATGTTTCTCTAATATGGTCATACATTGGGCAGGAGGTTAGGAAGTGCAGCTCAGTTTCCACCTCATTTTGTGGGCAGTGTGCACATAGCCTGTCTTCTCTTGAGAGCCATGTCTGCCTACGGCGGCCTTTCTCAATAGCAAGGCTATGCTCACTGAGTCTGTACATAGTCAAAGCTTTCCTTAATTTTTGGTCAGGTATTCTGCCACTGTGTACTCTCTGTGTAGGGCCAAATAGCATTCTAGTTTGCTCTGTTTTTTTGTTAATTCTTTCCAATGTGTCAAGTAATTATCTTTTTGTTTTCTCATGATTTGGTTGGGTCTAATTGTGCTGCTGTCCTGGGGCTCTGTAGGGTGTGTTTTTGTCTGTGAACAGAGCCCCAGGACCAGCTTGCTTAGGGGACTCTTCTCCAGGTTCATCTCTCTGTAGGTGATGGCTTTGTTGTGGAAGGTTTGGGAATCGCTTCCTTTTAGGTGGTTATAGAATTTAACGGCTCTTTTCTGGATTTTGATCATTAGTGGGTATCGGCCTAATTCTGCTCTGCATGCATTATTTGGTGTTCTACGTTGTACACTGAGGATATTTTTGCAGAATTCTGCGTGCAGAGTCTCAATTTGGTGTTTGTCCCATTTTGTGAAGCCTTGGTTGGTGAGCGGACCCCAGACCTCACAACCATAAAGGGCAATGGGCTCTATGACTGATTCAAGTATTTTTAGCCAAATCCTAATTGGTATGTTGAAATTTATGTTCCTTTTGATGGCATAGAATGCCCTTCTTGCCTTGTCTCTCAGATCGTTCACAGCTTTGTGGAAGTTACCTGTGGCGCTGATGTTTAGGCCAAGGTATGTATAGTTTTTTGTGTGCTCTAGGGCAACAGTGTCTAGATGGAATTTGTATTTGTGGTCCTGGTGACTGGACCTTTTTTGGAACACCATTATTTTGGTCTTACTGAGATTTACTGTCAGGGCCCAGGTCTGACAGAATCTGTGCATAAGATCTAGGTGCTGCTGTAGGCCCTCCTTGGTTGGTGACAGAAGCACCAGATCATCAGCAAACAGCAGACATTTGACTTCGGATTCAAGTAGGGTGCTGCAGACTTTTCTAGTGCCCGTGCCAATTCGTTGATATATATGTTGAAGAGGGTGGGGCTTAAGCTGCATCCCTGTCTAACCCCACGACCCTGTGTGAAGAAATGTGTGTGTTTTTTGCCAATTTTAACCGCACACTTGTTGTTTGTGTGCATTGATTTTATAATGTCGTATGTTTTACCCCCAACACCACTTTCCATCAGTTTGTATAGCAGACCCTCATTCCAGATTGAGTCGAAGGCTTTTTTGAAATCAACAAAGCATGAGAAGACTTTGCCTTTGTTTTGGTTTGTTTGGTTGTCAATTAGGGTGTGCAGGGTGAATACATGGTCTGTTGTACGGTAATTTGGTAAAAAGCCAATTTGACATTTGCTCAGTACATTGTTTTCATTGAGGAAATGTACGAGTCTGCTGTTAATGGTAATGCAGAGGATTTTCCCAAGGTTACTGTTGACGCATATTCCACGGTAGTTATTGGGGTCAAATTTGTCTCCACTTTTGTGGATTGGGGTGATCAGTCCTTGGTTCCAAATATTGGGGAAGATGCCAGAGCTAAGGATGATGTTAAAGAGTTTTAGTATAGCTAATTGGAATTTGTTGTCTGTATATTTGATCATTTAATTGAGGATACCATCAACACCACAGGCCTTTTTGGGTTGGAGGGTTTTTATTCTGTCCTGTAACTCATTCAATGTAATTGGAGAATACAGTGGGTTCTGGTAGTCTTTAATAGTTGATTCTAAGATCTGTATTTGATCATGTATATGTTTTTGCTCTTTATTCTTTGTTATAGAGCCAAAAAGATTGGAGAAGTGGTTTACCCATACATCTCCATTTTGCATATCTCCCTCTTTCTATCTCCCTGACAGCTCAACAGTCTTCATTTGTATGTAAATGGAGCCCAATCCTGATCATTTTGCCTTGATGAGTGGAAGGAAGCCAGAGGAGCTTCCTGTCTGCTTCCTGTCTGTCCCAAAACCACATTCAGACACTGTCCTCGAGTCACGACATTTCCCTCTCGCATGCACACACGCACACGCGCGCGCACGCACACACACACACACACACACACACACACACACACACACACACACACTTAAAACAGAAATATAGGTTACTCTTGCCTTCTACTCTTACTTCAGTCTTGTCTCTCAATGTGCAGTAATGAGGAGGTAATCACATAATCAAAGGTAGTGCAACAAACATATATGTCCCCCTGGACCCAGAGTCACTGGTTCCACATGGCACTTAAGTTCTCCCCAGAGAGGAAGAGCTTAGAATCAGAGTGAGATATGTTTGATTTCATTGTGAGAGAGAGAGAGAGAGAGAGAGAGAGAGAGAGAGAGAGAGAGAGAGAGCGAGAGAGAGAGAGAGAGAGAGAGAGAGCGAGAGAGAGAGAGAGAGAGAGAGAGAGAGAGACATAGAGCTGACAACCACAGTAGTGATGTGATAGGACGTGAAGGCTGCATATGCAGATAAACACACAGTATGTCAGGCAGGTCTACACTGTACTGTCATAGAGCATGGCTGGCTACTGAAATGCACGCACACACGCAAGCACACACAAACACACATGTAAGGATGCATACACTTACACACACACGCATACACTCATGCACGCATGCACACACACGGACACGCATGCACAGAAATTACTAACACTCAATGGCTTCCAACCAAACCAGCAGCCATGCAACATGAATACAGAGAAAGATATTCATGTCTGTTGACTACTGTCTGTTTATAAAACTAGTGTGTTGCCAAGGAGAAAGAAAACAACTAAATGAATTCCAGTTGTAATTCCATATTACATGACAACTGGAGACTAGAAAGGATATTAATAGTAGACAGAAATTGAAAATCTCATTTTTGGCAGCACTTGGTACATTTGCATACATATTGCCATGGTAATTTCAAAGCCAACATGAATTCCAACATGAGTGAGCTTTACAAAACAATTCTTCATTTGGCACAGACCAACGTCATCTTCTAAAACTGTCTTTACACCTGAGTGCTCCAGGAACGTTTTTCGCAGAAGACTGTCTTTTACAAATATTGTGTCACAATTTGTTTTTTAAAGGTTATACATAATAATAATAAAATAATAAAAGAGTGGCCCCAGGAATAAAAGTGGCCCCAGGATTCAGACTCACTATACTGGCGTTGAAGGTCCCATGCTCTACCATCTGAGACACAGAGGATCAGCATACTATTATTCATTGTATTACAATATGGTTCGCTACTACATTAGTTATTGATTCATCCTCTGGTAAAGCATGAGAATCCTCTGATCTAGAAGGTTATGTGAAGGAGGTTGTCATGTTGAGGATTCCACATATAGAAACCAGGGTGGCTTGTGTGTACTGCCCTTGACAAAGTTCATCCCTGCTCTACCACAATCTTATAATAACTCCTCCAATTGACCTCAAATTAACAAGGACCCCTTTATAGAACAGACTGTTCCCCTGTTGGGTGAGAAAGCGTGTCATTCACTCAGTCACATTAGCTGTTGGACTCTTGGACTTCTCTCTCTCTCCCTTTATTTTTCTATTATTGATGATAAAGGCCTCTCCTTCATGCATTCAAATAGTAATACTGTGACTTCCTCCACTTCCAGCTGGAGGAAGTCATTTGAGGTCTAAATGGATGTTATTTGGTTTCAATAGTACCTCCGCAATAAAGGGCAGGAGACGTGTCTCCCCCTTGTAGATCTGTATGAAATCCATAGTTACGTACAGTACCAGTCAAAAGTTTGGACACAGCTACTCAATTCAAGGGTTTTTCTTGATTTTTCGACATTGTAGAATTCTACATTGTAGAATAATAATAGTGAAGACCTTGGTGTGCAAAGCTGTCATCAAGGAAAAGGTTACTATATTTGTCACGTTCTGACCTTTATTTCGTCATTATTTAGTATGGTCAGGGCGTGAGTTGGGGTGGGCAGTCTGTTTGTTTTTCTATGATTTGGGTATTTCTATGTTTCGGCCTAGTATGGTTCTCAATCAGAGGCAGGTGTCATTAGTTGTCTCTGATTGAGAATCATACTTAGGTAGCCTGGGTTTCACTGTGTGTTTGTGGGTGATTGTTCCTGTCTCTGTGTTTGCACCAGATAGGGCTGTTTTGGGTTTTCACTTTTCTTGTTTTTGTTATTTTGTTAGTTTGTTCATGTGAAGTGCTTTATTAAACATCAATCAAAATAACCACGCTGCGCTTTGGTCCTCCTCTCCTTCAAGTCAAGAAAACCGTTACAGAATCACCTACCATAACAGGACCAAGCGGCGTGGTAACGGGCAACAGCAACAGCGGCGCAAAGAGGAATGGACATGGGATGATGTATTGGATGGCAAGGGTTGCTACACCTGGGAGGAGATCCTGGCGGGAAAAGATCGCCTTCCATGGGAACAGGTGGCGGCAGCTAGGAGAGCCGAGGCAGCCGGAGAGAGGAGCCGGCGATATGAGGGAACACGGCTGGCAAGGAAGCCCGAGAGGCAGCCCCAAAAATGTCTTGGAGGGGGGCACACAGGAAGTATGGCGAAGCCAGGAAGGAGACCTGAGCCAACTTCCTGTGCTTACCGGAGAGCGAGAGAGACCGGGCAGGCTCCGTGTTATGCTTTGGAGCGCACGGTGTCCCCAGTGCGGGTGCATAGCCCGGTGCGGTACATTCCAGCTGCGCGTATCAGCCGGGCTAGAGTGAGCATTGAGCCAAGTGCCATGAAGCCGGCTCTACGCATCTGGTCTCCAGTGCATCTCCTTGGGCCGGCTTACATGGCACCAGCCTTGCGCACGGTGTCCCCAGCTCGCCTGCATAGCCCAGTGCGGGCTATTCCACCTTGCCGCACTGGAAGGGCGACCGGGAGCATTCAACCGTGTAAGGTTGGGCAGGCTCGGTGCTCAAGAGCTCCAGTGCGCCTGCATGGTCCGGTCTATCCGGTAACACCTCCACGCACCAGCCCTCCGGTGGCAGCCCCCCGCACCAGGCTGTCTCTCCGTCTCATCCTTACAGGTGCTCCCGCCTGTTCGGCGCTGCCAGAGCTCCCGCCCCTCAGTCCAGAGGCGCTAGAGCCCCTCATTCCAGAGGCGCCAGAGCTCCTCGGTCCAGCGCTGCCAGAGCCTTCCTCTCCAGCGTTGCCGGAGCTTCCCGTCTGCCCAGCGCCATCTGAGCTACCCGTCTGCCCAGCGCCATCTGAGCTACCCGTCTGCCCAGCGCCATCTGAGCTACCCATCTGCTCAGCGCCGCCTGAGCCACCCGTCTAGAGCTTCCGCCCCTCAGCCCAGAGCTTCCACCCCTCAGCCCAGAGCTTCCGCCCCTCTGTCCCGAGCTTCCGCCCCTCTGTCCCGAGCTTCCGCCCCTCTCTCCCGAGCTTCTGCCCCTCTGTCCCGAGCTGCCCCTCTCTCCAGTGGGGTCATTGAGAAGGGTTGCCATGGTTAGAAAGCCACGGAGGCGGACAATAAGGCGGACTAAGACGATGGTGAAGTGGGGTCCGCGTCCCGCGTCAGAGCCGCCACCGCGGACAGACGCCCACCCAGACCCTCCCCTATAGGTTAAGGTTTTGCGGCCGGAGTCCGCACCTTTGGGGGGGGGGTTACTGTCACGTTCTGACCTTTATTTCCTTTGTTTTGTCATTATTTAGTCTGGTCAGGGCGTGAGTTGGGGTGGGCAGTCTATGTTTGTTTTTCTATGATTTGGGTATTTCTATGTTTCGGCCTAGTATGGTTCTCAATCAGAGGCAGGTGTCATTAGTTGTCTCTGATTGAGAATCATACTTAGGTAGCCTGGGTTTCACTGTGTGTTTGTGGGTGATTGTTCCTGTCTCTGTGTTTGCACCAGATAGGGCTGTTTTGGGTTTTCACGTTTCTTGTTTTTGTTAGTTTGTTCATGTGAAGTGCTTTATTAAACATGAATCAAAATAACCACGCTGCGCTTTGGTCCGCCTCTCCTTCAAGTCAAGAAAACCGTTACAATATGATTCCATGAGTTATTTCATAGTTTAGTTTTAATGTCTTTGCTATTCTACATTGTAAAAAAAGAAAGAAAAACCCTTGAATGAGTAGGTGTCCAAACTTGACTGGTACTGTATTTACATATATCTTATTTTACCAGGTAAGTTGACTGAGAACACATTGTCATGTACAGCAACAACCTGGGGAATAGTTACAGGGGAGAGGAGGGATGAATGAGACAATTGGATAAATCTACTGCTGTACTACATAGCAGAGCTAAAGAGGATTCCTAATTATGTCAAATGTTTCATATTACAGTGAGTATTACTTATTCATGTTAAACACACAAATAAAATAACACAGATTTAATCTACAGTAGGCTGAGGAAATGTTCTCTCTGTTTCTGTCAGCCTACCTACCTTTCTAGGGGGAATTGATCTACCCATCTGCTACTGAAGGCAAACCATCAGAGGGAGAGAGGGAAAGAGCTAATGAAAGAGAGACAGAGAGAGAGAGAGAGAGAGAGAGAGAGAGAGAGAGGGAAAGAGCTAATGAAAGAAAGACAGAGAGAGAGAGAGAGAGAGAGAGAGAGAGGGAAAGAGCTAATGAAAGAGAGAGAGAGAGAGAGAGAGAGAGAGAGAGAGAGAGAGAGAGAGAGAGAAAGAGCTAATGAAAGAGAGAGAGAGAGAGGGAGAGGACGAATGAATGAAAAAGGGAGAGAGAGAGAGAAAGAGAGGGAGAGAGAGAGAGAGAGACAGAGAGAGAGAGGGAGAGAGAGGGAGAGAGAAAGAGAGAGAAAAAGAGAGGGAGAGAGAGAGAGAGAGAGGGGGGAGAGAGAGAAAGAGCTAATGAAAGAGAGAGAGAGAGAGGGAGAGGGCGAATGAATGAAAAAGGGAGAGAGAGGGAGAGAGAGAGAGACAGAGAGACAGAGAGGGAGAGAGAGAGGGTGAATGAATGAAAAAGGGAGAGAGTGAGAGTACAGACCTTTTGAACTCTCTGGCAGGGATAAGTGAAACATGACTCTAAAACAAAGTGACAGAGGAAGAGGTCTCAGCAGCGAATCCCGAGAGAGAGAGAGAGAGAGAGAGAGAGAGATGACAGTGCAAGAGTCAGTGACCCGTTCATCTAGCCAGTCACTACAAGGACAGGTCCAGTATTGTCAGAGCCTGGGCTAACATACTGGAGTTAAGGACACCACTGCCAACAGCATGGAAGGATACTCATTGGATGGCTGCACACACACACACACACACACACACACACACAACATAGTGTATTGAATTGAAATGTACAGTGTAGTGTTATGTAGTTTAGTGTAGTGTTGTGTGGTGTAGTGTATCATAGTGTAGTTTAGTGTAGTGTTGTTTAGTATTGTGTATTGTTGTGTAGTTTAGTATAGTGTTGTGTAGTGTTGCGTTGTGTAGTGTTGTGTATTTGAGTGTAGTGTTTTGTTGTGTAGTTTAGTATAGTGTTGTGTTGCGTTGTGTAGTGTTGTGTGGTGTAGTGTATCATAGTGTAGTTTAGTGTAGTGTTGTTTAGTATTGTGTATTGTTGTGTAGTTTAGTATAGTGTTGTGTAGTGTTGCGTTGTGTAGTGTTGTGTATTTGAGTGTAGTGTTTTGTTGTGTAGTTTAGTATAGTGTTGTGTAGTGTTGCGTTGTGTAGTGTTGTGTATTTGAGTGTAGTGTTTTGTTGTGTATTTTAGTTTACTGCTGTTTAGTTTACTGCTGTGTAATGTTGCGTAGTGTTGTGTAGTGTAGTTTAGTTTACTGCTGTTTAGTTTACTGCTGTGTAATGTTGCGTAGTGTTGTGTAGTGTAGTTTAGTTTACTGCTGTTTAGTTTACTGCTGTGTAATGTTGCGTAGTGTTGTGTAGTGTAGTTTAGTGTATTGTTGTGTAGTTTATTGTTGTGTAGTGTACTTGGTGTTGTGTTGTGTAGTGTTGTCTAATGTTGTGTTAGTAAAGCTCAGTGAGTGTTAAGGGGTCAGAGGTCCATTGGGAGAGCCCCCTTATGTAACTCATTCACATGTCTGTAACACAGTACACACACACAAACACACACAGAATCAGCACAACAAAAATTATAAGAAAAGAAAAGACCGCAAACAAACAAAGGACAAAATATCACTGTAGTAACCATACTTCCTCACATACTCAGGAAGTGAAAGAGATAATGTGTGTGTGTGATGGGAGTCAGTGAGTGTGTGACAAAGATGAAAGAACATTTTCAATTAACATCTGTATAATGAATCTGGGCTGGTTAATAATGCAGTTAACATTACTCCCATTACCACAGCTACTGTAACACTAGGGCTGGGATGATGAACTGAAAATGATCAACACCGACCATACCGATCACTTATCACAGGCATTTTGTTGATATCATTCATTACAATAAGTAGTCTTTACTAGAGAAATGTGAAGCTTGAAACAAAATAAGTTTGCTAATATGGGTGAACGTTAATAGGACAATTGTTGGCTACAAAATGATAAAAGTGCACATGATTGTTTTAAACATATCATTCTATTTATCATTACCGCATCAATTAAGGCAGTTTATCCAGATATGGATTTTTGTCCCAGCTCTAGCTAGCACTCCAGTTCAAAGTGTGTGTGTGTGTGTGTCTGTATTATAATCCAGCCAAAACGGAGTCTTCCTGCCCAATAGATTGTCTTTATTAGGGGGGAGGGGAGGTTAAAGCTGTTCCCCGGTACGAACCCAAACAGCCTACAGTAATCCCTTTCATATTTATGCAGATGGAGATTCTCATCCTTGATTCTCAGTACAATTAAAGCCGTCTTCAAAATGAATGTTTGTACACATAATTGCATACACATATATACAAACATTTTATGTTGGGACTTATTGGTAAAATACTCTTCCCAGACTGACCTGCGTGTGAGGAGTAACGGGAGAGATGTGTGTCAGAGAAGTGAAGTGATGGAGATGTAACCTAACGTGTTGTGCAACTGCTACTTGGAAGCATTAAATTACAGAAAATAACTTGATTGTAACCCGACTCTTTATCATGGAACACACGGGCCCTTAGGAGAAGGAGATACAGTAGATAATTAAGTCAAATAATTAGGGTTACACAGCCACTATGAATTACCCCCTCCATTTAATTCAGGAGCAAACTGGGCCGACTAACCTTCTAGCGAGGAATTAAAACAATCCCTTTTATCTCAGTGTTTACTCAATTATTGATATCTCCTCCGATAATCAGTAGCAACAGCAGCAGCAGCATTATGGGTGTATGTCTGTCCACTAGAACACACCCGCCATTTCACACTACTCAAGGGGAGAATACACATAAATACACACGTACACATTACAAAGTACAAACACCTACTCAATGACACAAACACAGTAAAACTAGAGGACACTGGAGAGGAAATCCAAAAATATAACAAACAAGAGGTCAGAGGTAGATCAGTGAACTAAGCTAATAATGAGTAGCACTTTATGAGACTTTATCTCAGTGGACTAACAGTCAGGGCCTGAAGACTTTATCTCAGTGGACTAACAGTCAGGGCCTGAAGACTTTATCTCAGTGGGCTAACAGTCAGGGCCTGAAGACTTTATCTCAGTGGACTAACAGTCAGGGCCTGAAGACTTTATCTCAGTGGACTAACAGTCAGGGCCTGAAGACTTTATCTCAGTGGACTAACAGTCAGGGCCTGAAGGCTTTATCTCAGTGGACTAACAGTCAGGGCCTGAAGACTTTATCTCAGTGGACTAACAGTCAGGGCCTGAAGACTTTATCTCAGTGGACTAACAGTCAGGGCCTGAAGACTTTATCTCAGTGGGCTAACAGTCAGGGCCTGAAGACTTTATCTCAGTGGACTAACAGTCAGGGCCTGAAGACTTTATCTCAGTGGACTAACAGTCAGGGCCTGAAGACTTTATCTCAGTGGACTAACAGTCAGGGCCTGAAGGCTTTATCTCAGTGGACTAACAGTCAGGGCCTGAAGACTTTATCTCAGTGGACTAACAGTCAGGGCCTGAAGACTTTATCTCAGTGGACTAACAGTCAGGGCCTGAAGACTTTATCTCAGTGGGCTAACAGTCAGGGCCTGAAGACTTTATCTCAGTGGGCTAACAGTCAGGGCCTGAAGACTTTATCTCAGTGGACTAACAGTCAGGGCCTGAAGACTTTATCTCAGTGGACTAACAGTCAGGGCCTGAAGACTTTATCTCAGTGGACTAACAGTCAGGGCCTGAAGACTTTATCTCAGTGGACTAACAGTCAGGGCCTGAAGACTTTATCTCAGTGGACTAACAGTCAGGGCCTGAAGACTTTATCTCAGTGGGCTAACAGTCAGGGCCTGAAGACTTTATCTCAGTGGGCTAACAGTCAGGGCCTGAAGACTTTATCTCAGTGGACTAACAGTCAGGGCCTGAAGACTTTATCTCAGTGGGCTAACAGTCAGGGCCTGAAGACTTTATCTCAGTGGGCTAACAGTCAGGGCCTGAAGACTTTATATCAGTGGGCTAACAGTCAGGGCCTGAAGACTTTATCTCAGTGGACTAACAGTCAGGGCCTGAAGACTTTATCTCAGTGGGTTAACAGTCAGGGCCTGAAGACTTTATCTCAGTGGGCTAACAGTCAGGGCCTGAAGACTATCTCAGTGGACTAACAGTCAGGGCCTGAAGACTTTATCTCAGTGGGCTAACAGTCAGGGCCTGAAGACTTTATCTCAGTGGGTTAACAGTCAGGGCCTGAAGACTTTATCTCAGTGGGCTAACAGTCAGGGCCTGAAGTCTTTATCTCAGTGGGCTAACAGTCAGGGCCTGAAGACTTTATCTCAGTGGGCTAACAGTCAGGGCCTGAAGACTATCTCAGTGGGCTAACAGTCAGGGCCTGACAGATATGCGCAGTCATTCTCTCTATCCTTCTCTCTAGAGAGAGAGGGCAGTGCCTCTGTAGCGGCAGTAGCAGCTTATAATATGAATTAGCAGCACACACACCAACAAACACACAAACATACACACACAAACAAACACACAAACTTACACACACAATTGTGTGCACACACAGACTGATGCACACACGTGTACACAGTTATTGACATGTACACACACACTGAAACATACACACACACACACACAACTCGCAGCCAGCCAATGCTGGAGAAAGCTTCAATTTAAGTCCTTACCTTGGTCATGTTTAATCCACCAGACCCTTCACATTCCACTGGACCTCAGTAACCACAGGCTACAACCATAAAGAACCTGTAGACTGTAACAGCTCCATTCTTTATGGTGTATCACTCAGTTTGGGCTAAAGAACCTGTAGACTGTAACAGCTCCATTCTTTATGGTGTATCACTCAGTTTGGGCTAAAGAACCTGTAGACTGTAACAGCTCCATTCTTTATGGTGTATCCCTCAGTTTGGGCTAAAGAACCTGTAGACTGTAACAGCTCCATTCTTTATGGTGTATCACTCAGTTTGGGCTAAAGAACCTGTAGACTGTAACAGCTCCATTCTTTATGGTGTATCACTCAGTTTGGGCTAAAGAACCTGTAGACTGTAACAGCTCCATTCTTTATGGTGTATCACTCAGTTTGTGCTAAAGAACCTGCAGACTGTAACAGCTCCATTCTTTATGGTGTATCACTCAGTTTGGGCTAAAGAACCTGTAGACTGTAACAGCTCCATTCTTTATGGTGTATCACTCAGTTTGGGCTAAAGAACATGTAGACTGTAACAGCTCCATTCTTTATGGTGTATCACTCAGTTTGGGCTAAAGAACCTGTAGACTGTAACAGCTCCATTCTTTATGGTGTATCACTCAGTTTGGGCTAAAGAACCTGTAGACTGTAACAGCTCCATTCTTTATGGTGTATCACTCAGTTTGGGCTAAAGAACCTGTAGACTGTAACAGCTCCATTCTTTATGGTGTATCACTCAGTTTGGGCTAAAGAACCTGTAGACTGTAACAGCTCCATTCTTTATGGTGTATCACTCAGTTTGGGCTAAAGAACCTGTAGACTGTAACAGCTCCATTCTTTATGGTGTATCACTCAGTTTGTGCTAAAGAACCTGCAGACTGTAACAGCTCCATTCTTTATGGTGTATCACTCAGTTTGGGCTAAAGAACCTGTAGACTGTAACAGCTCCATTCTTTATGGTGTATCACTCAGTTTGGGCTAAAGAACCTGTAGACTGTAACAGCTCCATTCATTATGGTGTATCACTCAGTTTGGGCTAAAGAACCTGTAGACTGTAACAGCTCCATTCTTTATGGTGTATCACTCAGTTTGGGCTAAAGAACCTGTAGACTGTAACAGCTCCATTCATTATGGTGTATCACTCAGTTTGGGCTAAAGAACCTGTAGACTGTAACAGCTCCATTCTTTATGGTGTATCACTCAGTTTGGGCTAAAGAACCTGTAGACTGTAACAGCTCCATTCTTTATGGTGTATCACTCAGTTTGGGCTAAAGAACCTGTAGACTGTAACAGCTCCATTCTTTATGGTGTATCACTCAGTTTGGGCTAAAGAACCTGTAGACTGTAACAGCTCCATGCTTTATGGTGTATCACTCAGTTTGGGCTAAAGAACCTGTAGACTGTGTACAGCTCCATTCTTTATGGTGTATCACTCAGTTTGGGCTAAAGAACCTGTAGACTGTAACAGCTCCATTCTTTATGGTGTATCACTCAGTTTGGGCTAAAGAACCTGTAGACTGTAACAGCTCCATTCTTTATGGTGTATCACTCAGTTTGGGCTAAAGAACCTGTAGACTGTAACAGCTCAATTGTGACCAGTTTCAGGAAACTAGGCATATGTTGCGCATCACTACTTTGCAGGAGAGCCATTTGAACACAAACTGTTTTTAAATCAAAATATTTTGGGGGGCAGAAATTCCTTCTGGAAGATATAAACTTTCATGTGCCTAAATAACAAACTTGTATGTCGTCTGTAAATATGAATACAAGTGTTAAATTATGAGCCTAGTTGGTTTAGCCATGGAAAAAGACAGAAACCTTTCCGCTAGCCATGATTGGCTGAGATGATGGATGGGCAGGACATGACGAGAGATGAGTTCAGATTGGTCTGCCATGTAACACGGTTCTGTCAATAACATGAGCTGCTCAGTATGTGTATCTATTCTAATACGGCTTTTTGAAAAATAAATCACGTAGCAGAACTGCAAAAGTGTTGCTCTCCACTTTCTAGAGGACCGAGTTTTGAAATCAGTGGAATTAGAGTATGATAGCTAAGGAGATGGAGACATTTCTGGCGTTTGATTGCAATAATGCAGAGGGAGTCGAAATGAGAACACACTGAAGGCTATTGTATAAAACACCTGTCTCTGGGTTACATCTTCAAACTAAGGGCAACCATGGCATCATTGACAGAGGGAGAAGCGTCCATTCATGTAAGATAGTCTAGCTAGCTACATTTTCAGATATTACACATTTATAATTTTGTCAGAACGTTGTTTTCATTTCAAGTTAAAGCGTACTGTTAGCTAGCTAGGTCACGTTAGCTGGCTTTCTCGCTAGCTAACGTTATGTGTATGATCTGTATAGTAATATTATTCGTAGCTCAGGGCCATTTGCATTGCAACTGTTAGTTATAGAGTAATGTTAGCTACTGTTAGCTAGCTAACATTGAACCTGGTTGGTTAGCTGCCAGCAGATTCATGCAGGGTGGTAACGTGTAACGTTATGAGTTGGGATTATGGTTCACTTAAATCAAATCCAAATCTAATTTTATTGGTCACATACACATGTTTAGCAGATGTTATTGAGAGTGTAGCGAAATGCTTGTAAGAATTGTTTAGCTAGCTACATGTCTAAACAAAAGACTCCAATATGCAAGAAACCATTTCAATAGAATGTTCATGATTTCATTGCAACAACTGTTGATAGACGTAGCGGGTAAAGTCCCTCTGGCTATCTACTCCGATTTTAGAGCACTCTCGTCCGAGTGTGCCAAAGTGCAGAATAACTGATGAATTTACGAAAGCTCTGAATTTATGAATGGACAATTTGATAATGCTCTGAGTTTACGAGCACCCAGAGCACAATCTGAGAGCACTCTGACACTCCAGATTCAATTTACGACACACCCGTAGTATAAACCAGCCTTTAGTCTTGAAATCTTTGGTTGTTCAGTACATGGCCTCACATGTGAATCCTTAAACAGATGGGTGGGGCTAAGTCTTAAGAGGGTGTGAATGATGCTGAATGGGTGTAGACAAAGAAGAGCTGTCCAGTAGATTTACCAAAACATTCAAGGGCCATTTTCTCAAAAGTGTATAAACTTTCAAAGCAGAACTACTTTCCCGTTGTTCCTCATCTGTAGTGTATGATATACAATTTTCTCTACTTTTATCCAATGTAAAAAACACAATTTCACATTTTGCTACATAAGACCGAATCAAGCCAGTCGGTCACCATTCTTTATGGTGTATCACTCAGTTAGGGCTAAAGAACCAATTGAGCTTTTTAGGGCCGTAAGATTATTCCCAATGCCGTAAAATGGTTTATAAATCAGATGTTTTAAGATGAAATAAAATTATAGTATACTGTTCTTTAACACCTAGGCCCATATTCCTAAAGCGTCTAAGAGTAGGAGTGTTGATCTATGACAGGTCTATTCATTCGAATCTGTCTATTCATTCTAATCTAAATAGGCAAGACAGACCCTATATCAGCACTCTTCACAGATTCAGCCGATTAGTTACAGTGGAGAAAACAGACAATAAAACCAGAAGAGAATCATAATCAAAAACGTTGGTTCAGACCAGACCCGGCCTGAAGTAACCCCCTAAACACCTGTTGGTTCAGACCAGACCCGGCCTGAAGTAACCCCCTAAACACCTGTTGGTTCAGACCAGACCCGGCCTGAAGTAACCCCCTAAACACCAGTTGGTTCAGACAAGACCCGGCATGAAGTAACCCCCTAAACACCCGTTGGTTCAGACCAGACCCGGCATGAAGTAACCCCCTAAACACCCGTTGGTTCAGACCAGACCCGGCATGAAGTAACCCCCTAAAAACCCGTTGGTTCAGACCAGACCCGGCCTGAAGTAACCCCCTAAACACCAGTTGGTTCAGACCAGACCCGGCATGAAGTAACCCCCTAAACACCAGTTGGTTCAGACCAGACCCGGCATGAAGTAACCCCCTAAAAACCCGTTGGTTCAGACCAGACCCGGCCTGAAGTAACCCCCTAAACACCCGTTGGTTCAGACCAGACCCGGCCTGAAGTAACCCCTAAACACCAGTTGGTTCAGACCAGACCCGGCCTGAAGTAACCCCTAAACACCCGTTGGTTCAGACCAGACCCGGCATGAAGTAACCCCTAAACACCCGTTGGTTCAGACCAGACCCGGCCTGAAGTAACCCCTAAACACCCGTTGGTTCAGACCAGACCCGGCCTGAAGTAACCCCTAAACACCCGTTGGTTCAGACCAGACCCGGCATGAAGTAACCCCTAAACACCCGTTGGTTCAGACCAGACCCGGCCTGAAGTAACCCCTAAACACCCGTTGGTTCAGACCAGACCCGGCCTGAAGTAACCCCCTAAACACCCGTTGGTTCAGACCAGACCCGGCCTGAAGTAACCCCCTAAACACCCGTTGGTTCAGACCAGACCCGGCCTGAAGTAACCCCCTAAACACCCGTTGGTTCAGACCAGACCCGGCATGAAGTAACCCCCTAAACACCCGTTGGTTCAGACCAGACCCGGCCTGAAGTAACCCCCTAAACACCCGTTGGTTCATACCAGACCCGGCCTGACGTAACCCCCGTTTGTAGTGGGACGTGTCAAACACCTTTCAAATCACACACACATCTATGTACACTTTGCCACATTCATATTCTATAATACTGAAGAGATGCAGCTTGAGATGCACACACACATACACGCCACACACCAACCCAATGCATGTACACACTCACACACTGACATAGACACTGACAAACAGAAAGACAAACAGAAAGACACCCAGACATAGATTGGCTCGGTGAGCTCACACAGATAAATTCTAGATCAGCTTTGTTAAGTATTTACTTTGTATACTATTTTCATTTGGAAGCGCATGGTGAATAGTCTTTCTTCTCTTGAGCACAGGAGATGCAGCTGAGAAAATAAATATTTGATAGCGGAGTCTAATTGCATTGTGGTGCCCCGAGCGCCCCACTAGACATATGGCAATACCAGTCTAATGGCTGGACACTTCACTTGCTCTGGAGCACAAACCGTACACAGGAAGCATCTGGCATTGAAAGCATTCACACACACGTAAGTGTATACACACATGCACAGGCAAACACACACGCAAACATATAGACACAAACACACTTGAGCACACACTTTACTTTCTACAATATGGCATATGCCCTCAACGTCTGTGAGGATGAAGCACAGCTGTGCACCAGCTCACCAGTAATACACCCTGGGTCAATGTGTGTGTGTGTGTTCAGAGTATGTCAATATGAATATCTCAGGGAGTCTGTGACGTATACAATAGTAGCACCATCTAGCCTCTGCTTATCGACTGAACCCACCATGGGCTTGGACCACTAGTCCACATGTGACCCGAGTTAGGGAACTAAGGGGTTAAACCCCCCCGAACACAAACCCCCCCGACACCACCCCCAACCAGAAACCTAGTGCAACACAGGCAGACACAAACAGCAGTTCCAGCTGTTATCATGTGTTAGCAGTTGAAGTTATTCTTCAATAACACAGGCCCCAAATATATTTATTTAAAGAGAACAAATCATAGTTATTATACTGGAAAGTGGATGGTAGACATTAATTCTCCCCTGTTCTCGTTGTTTTTCTCCACTTAACAAAGATACAGGATGTAGTTTATAACAAAACCTAGCTTGTGGTTAACCAATTTGTAAGGGTTGTCTTCGTCGTCTGACGACGAGTATGAAATATCGGACCAATGCGCAGCGTGATGTGTGTTCATGATGTTTTATTACTGACCACTGGAATACAAAATAACAAGGTGAAAAAAACGAAACAGCTCTGTCAGGTGCACAACACACTAAACAGCTCCGTCAGGTGCAAAACACACTAAACAGCTCTGTCAGGTGCAAAACACACTAAACAGCTCTGTCAGGTGCAGAACACACTAAACAGCTCTGTCAGGTGCAGAACACACTAAACAGCTCTGTCAGGTGCAGAACACACTAAACAGCTCTGTCAGGTGCAAAACACACTAAACAGCTCTGTCAGGTGCAGAACACACTAAACAGCTCTGTCAGGTGCAAAACACACTAAACAGCTCTGTCAGGTACAGAACACACTAAACAGCTCTGTCAGGTGCAGAACACACTAAACAGCTCTGTCAGGTGCAAAACACACTAAACAGCTCTGTCAGGTGCAAAACACACTAAACAGCTCTGTCAGGTGCAGAACACACTAAACAGCTCTGTCAGGTGCAGAACACACTAAACAGCTCTGTCAGGTGCAGAACACACTAAACAGCTCTGTCAGGTGCAAAACACACTAAACAGCTCTGTCAGGTGCAGAACACACTAAACAGCTCTGTCAGGTGCAGAACACACTAAACAGCTCTGTCAGGTGCAAAACACACTAAACAGCTCTGTCAGGTGCAGAACACACTAAACAGCTCTGTCAGGTGCAAAACACACTAAACAGCTCTGTCAGGTACAGAACACACTAAACAGCTCTGTCAGGTGCAGAACACACTAAACAGCTCTGTCAGGTGCAAAACACACTAAACAGCTCTGTCAGGTGCAAAACACACTAAACAGCTCTGTCAGGTGCAGAACACACTAAACAGCTCTGTCAGGTGCAGAACACACTAAACAGCTCTGTCAGGTGCAGAACACACTAAACAGCTCTGTCAGGTGCAAAACACACTAAACAGCTCTGTCAGGTGCAAAACACACTAAACAGCTCTGTCAGGTGCAAAACACACTAAACAGCTCTGTCAGGTGCAAAACACACTAAACAGCTCTGTCAGGTGCAGAACACACTAAACAGCTCTGTCAGGTGCAAAACACACTAAACAGCTCTGTCAGGTGCAAAACACACTAAACAGCTATGTCAGGTGCAGAACACACTAAACAGCTCTGTCAGGTGCAAAACACACTAAACAGCTCTGTCAGGTGCAGAACACACTAAACAGCTCTGTCAGGTGCAAAACACACTAAACAGCTCTGTCAGGTGCAGAACACACTAAACAGCTTTGTCAGGTGCAAAACACACTAAACAGCTCTGTCAGGTGCAGAACACACTAAACAGCTCTGTCAGGTGCAAAACACTAAACAGCTCTGTCAGGTGCAAAACACACTAAACAGCTCTGTCAGGTGCAGAACACACTAAACAGCTTTGTCAGGTGCAAAACACACTAAACAGCTCTGTCAGGTGCAGAACACACTAAACAGCTCTGTCAGGTGCAGAACACACTAAACAGCTCTGTCAGGTGCAGAACACACTAAACAGCTCTGTCAGGTGCAGAACACACTAAACAGCTCTGTCAGGTGCAAAACACACTAAACAGCTCTGTCAGGTGCAGAACACACTAAACAGCTCTGTCAGGTGCAGAACACACTAAACAGCTCTGTCAGGTGCAAAACACTAAACAGCTCTGTCAGGTGCAAAACACACTAAACAGCTCTGTCAGGTGCAGAACACACTAAACAGCTTTGTCAGGTGCAAAACACACTAAACAGCTCTGTCAGGTGCAGAACACACTAAACAGCTCTGTCAGGTGCAGAACACACTAAACAGCTCTGTCAGGTGCAGAACACACTAAACAGCTCTGTCAGGTGCAGAACACACTAAACAGAAAATAATCACCCACAAAACACAGGTGGGAAAAGGCTACATAAGTATGATTCTCAATCAGAGACTACGAACGACACCTGCCTCTGATTGAGAACCATTCTAGGCCAAACACATAGAAAAAACAACATAGACTTCCCACCCCAACTCACGCCCTGACCAACCTAAAACAAAGACATAACAAAGGAACTAAGGTCAGAACGTGACAGTACCCCCCCCCTCCCCTCCCCTCCCAAAGGTGCGGACTCCGGCCACAAAACCTGAACCTATAGGGGAGGGTCTGGGTGGGCGTCTGTCCGCGGTGGCGGCTCTGGCGCGGGACGTGGACCCCACTCCACCATAGTCTCGGCCCATTAAGTGGCGCCCATTAATCTTCAGTTCCCCATTACAGAGAAATGACTAGTTCCATTGATCTCTAGTTCTCTGCGTTTATCTTGAAATATTCTTACACATTCTTACACATGTGAGACTGCACTACAGCCAATCAATATGTACTACCAGAGGACCCTGAGTACGTCTGTGCAATGTATGTTGTCTGTCTGTTACATTATAGACCTGCTGCTCCACAAGCCTTGGGCTTGTCCCTCAGCCCTCAGTCCCCAGCCCTCAGTCCCAGCCCCCAGCCATCAGTCCCCAGTCTTCAACCCCTAGCCTAGGGCTCCCAGCCATCAGCCCTCAGCCCTTAGTCCTCTCACAGTGGCCGTGAGGCTGGAATCGATCACAGGTTGAATCATCGGAGAGTCCTAACTCTGATCTATAACAGTGGAATAAGAATACCCAGAGAAACACAGAGTAGTATAGCCACCACACATCTGACTAGCTACCCAAGAGAGCCACGTTTCCATGAAAAAGATAATTTTACAATCCCTGATGTCTCTCTGGAAAGCAACATTGCCCTAATTTCATCTACCTTGTTATCTAGAGACTGGGCATTGGTGAGTAATATACTCGGAAGCGGTGGGTGGTGTGCACGCCTCCAAAGTCTGACCAGGAGGCCACTCCACACAGCTGTCTACCCAGAGAAACACAGAGTAGTACAGCCCCCACAACAGCTATCTACCCAGAGAAACACAGAGTAGTACAACCCCCACAACAGCTATCAACCCAGAGAAACACAGAGTAGTACAACCCCCACACAGCTATCTACCCAGAGAAACACAGAGTAGTACAACCCCCACAACAGCTATCTACCCAGAGAAACACAGAGTAGTACAACCCCCACAACAGCTATCTACCCAGAGAAACACAGAGTAGTACAACCCCCACAACAGCTATCAACCCAGAGAAACACAGAGTAGTACAACCCCCACAACAGCTATCTACCCAGAGAAACACAGAGTAGTACAACCCCCACAACAGCTATCTACCCAGAGAAACACAGAGTAGTACAACCCCCACAACAGCTATCTACCCAGAGAAACACAGAGTAGTACAACCCCCACAACAGCTATCTACCCAGAGAAACACAGAGTAGTACAGCCCCCACAACAGCTATCAACCCAGAGAAACACAGAGTAGTACAGCCCCCACAACAGCTATCTACCCAGAGAAACACAGAGTAGTACAGCCCCACAACAGCTATCAACCCAGAGAAACACAGAGTAGTACAGCCCCACAACAGCTATCTACCCAGAGAAACACAGAGTAGTACAGCCCCACAACAGCTATCAACCCAGAGAAACACAGAGTAGTACAACCCCCACAACAGCTATCAACCCAGAGAAACACAGAGTAGTACAGCCCCCACAACAGCTATCTACCCAGAGAGACACAGAGTAGTACAGCCCCCACAACAGCTATCTACCCAGAGAAACACAGAGTAGTACAACCCCCACAACAGCTATCAACCCAGAGAAACACAGAGTAGTACAACCCCCACAACAGCTATCTACCCAGAGAAACACAGAGTAGTACAGCCCCCACAACAGCTATCAACCCAGAGAAACACAGAGTAGTACAGCCCCCACAACAGCTATCTACCCAGAGAAACACAGAGTAGTACAGCCCCCACAACAGCTATCTACCCAGAGAAACACAGAGTAGTACAGCAACCAAATCCAAATCAAATCAAATTGTATTGGTCATATCACATCACATATGATATGATACATGTGGTTAGCAGATGCTATTGTGAGTGTAGCGAATTGCTTGTGATTCTAGTTCCGATAGTGCAGTAATATCTAACAAGTAATCTAACAATTCCACAACAACTACCTAATACATACAAATCTAAGTAAAGGGATGGAATAAGAATATATACATATATATATAAATATATGGATGAGTGATGACCGAGCGGCATAGGCAAGATGCAATAGATGTGATAAGAGATAAGTAATGCAAGACATGTAAACATTAATAAAGTGGAATTATTAAAGTGACTAGTGACCCATTTATTAAAGTGGCCAATGATTTCAAGTCTGTATGTAGGCAGCAGCCTGTATTAGTGATGGCTGTTTAACAGTCTGATGGCCTTGAGATAGAAGCTGTTTTTCAGTCCCTCGGTCCTAGCTTTGATGCACCTGTATTGACCTCGCCTTGTGGATGGTAGCTGGGTGAACAGGCAGTGGCTCGGGTGGTTATTGTCCTTGATGATCTTTTTGTCCTTCCTGTGACATCGGGTGCTGTAGGTGTCCTGGAGGGCAGATAGTTTGCCGCCGGTGATATGTTGTGCAGACTGCACCACCCCCTGGAGAGCCATGCATATGTGGGTGGTGCAGATGCTGTACCAGTTGATGATACAGCCCGGCAGGATGGTCTCAATTGTGCAATTCTGCAAAAGTTTGTGAGGGTTTTAGCTGACAAGCCAAATTTCTTCAGCCTCCTGAGGCTGACTTCACGACACCGTCTGTGTGAGTGGACAATTTCAGTTTGCCCGTGATGTGCACGCCGAGGAACTTAAAACTTTCCACCTTCTCCACAGCTGTCCCATCAATGTGGATAGGGGGGGTGCTCCCTCTGCTGTTTCCTGAAGTCCATGATCATCTCCTTTGTTTTGTTGACGTTGAGTGAGAGGTTGCTTTCCTGACACCACATTCCGAGTGCCCTCACCTCCTCCCTGTAGGCTGTCTTGTCGTTGTTGGTAATCAAGCCCACTAATGTTGTGTCGTCTGCAAACTTGATGATTGAGTTGGAGGCATACTTGGCCCCGCAGTCATGGGTGAACAGGTAATACAGGAGGGGGCTGAGCACGCACCCATATGGGGTCCCAGTGTTGATCCTACCTATAGTACCTTCACCACCAGGGGGCTGCCAGTCAGGAAGTCCAGGACCCAATTACACAGAGCGGGGTTCAGGCCCAGGACCTCAAGTTTAATGATGAGCTTTGGAGGGTACTATGGTGATGAATGCTGAGCTGTAGTCAATAAGCAGCATTCTTACATAGGTATTTCTCTTGTCCAGATGGGATAGGGCAGTGGTCAGTGTGATGGCAATTGCATCGTCTGTGGACCTATTTGGACGGTATGAAAATTGAAGTGGGTCTAGGGTGACAGGTAAGGTGGAGGTGATATGGTACTTGACTAGTCTCTCAAAGCACTTCACGATGACAGAAGTGAGTGCTCGGGGAAGATAGTCATTTACTTCAGTTATCTTTGCCTTCTTGGGTACAGGAACAATGGTGGCCATCTTGAAGCATGTGGGGACTGCAGACTGTGATAGGGAGAGATTGAATATGTCCGTAAACACACCAGCCAGCTGGTCTGCGCATGCTCTGAGGACGCAGTTAGGGATGCCGTCTGAGCCGGCAGCCTTGTGAGGGTTAACACATTTAAATGTCTTACTCACTTACTCAATATGCTGATTGAATTTAGGAAGCCTTGTTGTCAAATGTGCTTTGTTAAGATCCCCAGCTACAATAAACAGCCTTAGGATATATGGTTTCCAGTTTGCATAGAGTCCAGTGAAGTTCCTTGACGGCCGTCGTGGTATCGGCTTGAGGGGGGATATACACGGTTATGACAATAACCGACGAGAATTCTCTTGGGAGATAATATGGTCGGCATTTGATTGTAATGAATTCTAGGTCAGATGAACAAAATGACTTGAGTTCATGTATGTTGTTACAACCATGAGTCGTTAATCATGAAGCATAAACCACCGCCCTTCTTCTTCCCAGAGAGATGTTTATTTCTGTCGGCGCAACGCATTAAGAATCCCGGTGGCTGTACCGACTCCGAAAACGTACGCCAAAAGATCCATGTTTCCGTGAAACATAGTATGTTACAATCCCTGATGTCTCTCTGGAAAGAAACCTTGCCCTAATTTCGTCTACCTTGTTACCTAGAGACTGGGCATTGGCGAGTAATATACTCAGAAGCGGTGGGTGGTGTGCACGCCTCCAAAGTCTGACCAGGAGGCCACTCCACACAGCTGTCTACCCAGAGAAACACAGAGTAGTATGGCCACCACACAGCTGTCTCTAAGGCTCCCAATGAGGGGTTAGTTTATCTGGGGTGGCAGGTAGCCTAGTGGTTAGAGAGTTGGGCCTATAACTTAAAGGTAAAAATCTGTCGATCTGCCCCTGAACAAAGCAGTTAACCCACTATTCCTAGGCTGTCATTGTAAATAAGAATTTGTTCTTAATTAACTGACCTGCCTAGTTAAATAAAACATATCATACACTCCACAGAGTTCAGGAATGCACACAACCTTCACATTTTGACCAGGACTTCGCAGAGATTATTTGTGATATTTCTGGGAAAAAATGCATGATTTGGCACGGCAATATGGGATGATTTTGTTCAAGTTGTTGCAAAAATGCGATGGCGAGAGAAAAGTTTGTTTACGTGTGGCTTGTTTGAACCATATTATGCGGTAAATGTGTGGTGATTGGTTGAAATTACGAGCCCTCCTTTGGTACTCCGGTGATGCGTCGGTTTTATTCAATAAAATTGAGATGATTTTACTGTTTTATGCGAAAATAGAGCGTTGGTTGGACAATATGTGGGCAATTGTTGAATTTGCTAATAGAATTGTGATCACAGCATCGCGGAATCCTGGAGGGATTGTTACAGTCCTACAGGGTGGTCTGCATTGGGTTTACACTGGCACACACTGTATATAGGCATATAGGCACGTAGGCGCGCACACTCATACACACTCATACACACTCATACACACACTCATACACACTCATATACACACACACACAGGCACACACACACACACAGACACACACAGACACATACACAAACACACACACACATACACTCATACACACTCAGACACACTACATATGAATAAATATGAATTCAAATAAATAAAAGGAGAGCAGAGCAGAAAAATAATCCTGTTAAAGATAAACAGCACGGTTCCTTTTCTCTCTCTCTCTCTCTCTCTCTCTGTCTCTCTCTCTCTCTCTCTTTTCGTCCATCTCTCCCTGTCTTCCTCTCTCTTCGTCCCTCTCTCCCTGTCTTCCTCTCTCTCTCCTCGTCCCTCTCTCCCTGTCTTCTTCTCTCTCTTCATCCCTCTCTCCCTGTCTTCCTCTCTCTCTCTTCGTCCCTGTCTTCTTCTCTCTCTCTCTCTCTCTTCGTCCCTCTCTCCCTGTCTTCCTCTCTCTCTCTCCCTGTCTTCCTCTCTCTCTCTCTCCTTGTCTTCCTCTCTCTCTCTCCATCTTCCCCTTTCCATTCTGTTTCTGTGTTATCCACTCTCTCTCTTTCCCCTTCTCCATTTCAAACCCAATCATATTTCCAATCTCCCTCCCTTCTCTCCATCTTCCATCCTCCCTTCATTTACTCACTACCTCATCCTATCCCTCTCTCCCCTCTTCATATCATAGCAGCCATATTCTCCATATCCTTCTCTCTTGACCGTTTCCTCTGTCCTCTCCAGTGCAGAACTAAACACAGATTCATGAGGGGAGGCAGAACAGTCAGTCAAGCAGAGAAATAGATGCGAGCAGAGCTGCACACACAGAGTGGATGTGGTTACAGAGAGAGTTTGGGAGCTGGCTGCTATCATAGAGTAGAAGTCTACAGTATAGCTATCTGGACCGTACCCCCCCCCCCCCTCTCATCACCCCCTCCCCGTCCACAAACGTGGATGTGTCAATCAAACAGCAGTAAGCCAGGCAGGAAATTGACTCATCTTTTACATCAACTCTGTCTGTCTAAGCCAATAACGTCTTCTCACTCAGGTCAAGCTGCTTTCACTAATCTCAATATGGAAATGTCTGCCTCTCTCTCTCCCTCCCCAATTACAAACCAGCAAACTACAAACCTAACTGATGATAAAACTCAGGTTAGAGTTTCGGCCATCTAGGGTTGCGGCCAGATATATTGGCACCCTTGCACTTTTCTTAAAGAATTTCTTATTTCCTGAAAAATCCGTTGCGCGAGTTTGAGCGTCCGGGTGTTTATATGCTGACCTCACGCCTCAACAAGCTTCTGATTGGTCAGTGTCTGTACTCCTGGCCACCATTAATTATCAGATCTGTGAAGAAAACTTCTGCACGAGCTCAACCATCCACATAAAAAGATACACGTGCAATTATTGAACTGGGAACATTTTCACACTCTGAGAAATTGTACAGCATGATGTCACAATCAGAACGATTAGGAACTATTTCACACTGGGAAGATTTTTACATGACGCCCTCCACCAACTGCTGTTTTCAGCTCTCACCATAGGTTATTGATGTGGTTCAGATCTGGACCCTTCCCTGGCCACTACAGAACAGTCCAGCGCTTCTTCTTGATCCATTCCAGAGTGATTTTCCATGAGTGTTTGTGGTTGTTCTCCTACTGGAAGACCCACAACCTCAATAGGGATCAAGTTTTTGGACACCGGGTTGAACGCTAAGGAAGACATTTGTGATGTAGCTTCCTGGTTCATGCTAACAACTGTCCCTCATTCTCTACCCTCCTTTTACTCACTATCCCTCTCTCATCACCCTTTCCCCATCCACAAACGTGGATCTAACAACTGTCCATCTTCCTCTACCCTCCTTTTACTCTCTATCCCTCTCTCACCCCCCCCCCCCTCTCTCATCACCTCCTCCCCGTCCACAAACGTGGATGTGTCAATCAAACAGCAGTAAGCCAGGCAGGAAATTGACTCATCTTTTACATCAACTCTGTCTGTCTAAGCCAATAATGTCTTCTCACTGAGGTCAAGCTGCTTTCACTAATCTCAATATGGAAATGTCTGCCTCTCTCTCTCCCTCCCCAATTACAAACCAGCAAACTACAAACCTAACTGATGATAAAACTCAGGAAATGGTAAAGGTTAACAGAGTGTGTGTGTGTATCAGTAGTGCTGATATTTGGGAGTCTCGGCCATGTACATCAGTGCCTGGCCTTCGGAATGGGAAACATATGTTTACATTACTAAAGCAAGTGAAATAGATAATAAACAGAAGTGAAATAAACCATAAAAAATGAACAGTAAGTATTACAGTAAATATTACACAAGTTCCAAAAGAACAAAGACATTTATAATGTCATATTATGTCTATATACAGTGTTGTAATGATGTGCAAATAGTTAAAGTGCAAAAGGGAAAATAAATAAATATAAATATGGGATGTTTTTACAATGGTGTTTGTTCCTCACTGGTTGCCCTTTTCTTGTGGCAACAGGTCACAAATCTTGCTGCTGTGAGGGCACACTGTGGTATTTCACCCAGGTGATATGGGAGATAATCGACATTGGATTTGTTTTAGAATTCTTTGTGGGTCTGTGTAATCTGAGGGAAATATGTGTCTCTGATATGGTCATACATCTGGCAGCAGGTTAGGAAGTGCAGCTCAGTTTCCACCTCATTTTGTGTGCACATGGCCTGTCTCTCTTGAGAGTCAGGTCTGCCTATGGTGGCCTTTCTCAATAGCAAGGCTATGCTCACTCAGTCTGTACTTAGTCCTATCTCTACTCTCTCTCTTTCTCTCTCAAGCATCTGCGCTTCTCACTGTAGTTGTACACTTTAAGGTACATAATTGTACCTTTGCAGTTCATACCTTAAAAGAGCCAGTTGTGTACCTTAGAGGACAAGGTGGTACAGGTACAAAAGCAAACATTTGGAAAAGGTACAAATGTATTTTTATAGGGTCTCCAATCAAAAATGCATCTTTGTCCACTGGGTAAAATAATATGTTAACTGTGTAGATAATCTTTTACGAAAACCAATGGTCCAAACATGTCATGTCTATCATAATCTGTTTAAAAGTTATTGGAGTTTTTACCTTTGTAGGATGGTTAGAATTAGGGGATCTAAATTAACAGAGGCCTGAGAAAAAAAGTGGTCAAAAATGTTGAAAATTGCATCATGCCAGCTAGGCTGGATGCTGTGCAAGAATTAAGGCTACTGGCTACCTGACAGGTTCACTTTCCCATTTAACTCATCATCCTTCTTCTCAAATTCACAAGACATAAAACAATATATATCAATTTTGAGACATGACATTAAGCTTTTAAAATTAATTATAAATTCATTTTTTATCTCACTAAAACAAGCATATCTATGTGAAATGTCAACGGAGCACTGAACCTACACTGTACCAAGCATTTTATTTTCAAAACCTTCAATATTTAACTCAGCTCATGTCATGCTATTTTTGATTTTTGTGACACGCGGAAACAACATTGAAGACAACAACCAGAACAAAATGTAAAATCCTCAAAAGTTGTTACGAGAAACCTGCACTGCTTTCAACGTAGATCGGACTTTTTGGACATAATGTTAATGAAATGTTAGAGAAAGACCCCACTGAACGATTCAGAACATTAATTATTTTTGTCTTGGTAAAATATATCACATAAAATAAGGAAGTGAAATTTCATCACCAAAGCAGGTGGACTTTTTATGTTACCACCACAGTGAGTCATTTGTTCCTTTTAACCTCTCTTGGGTAGGGGGCAGTATTTTCACCTCCGGATGAAAAGCATGCCCAAAGTAAACTGCCTGTACTCAGGCCCAGAACCTAGGATATGCATATAATTGGTAGATGTGGATAGAAAACACTCTAAAGTTTCCATAACCGTTAAACTAACGTCTGTGACTATAACAGAACTGATATGGCAGGCAAAAACTTGAGAAAAATCCATCCAGGAAGTATTTTCATATGGCTGTTTTTCAACTCAATGCCTATAGAGAATCCAATAGGTTAGGAATCAGATTACAGATTCCTATGGCTTCCACTAGATGTCAACAGTCTTTAGACATGGTTTCAGGCTTTTATTTTGATGTGTTCTGGCTTTTATAAACAATGTGTAAAAAGACATTTTGGTCAGAGGACAGAGGAAGTTTGCAGACCTGATTTGGGGCAGGTTTGTTATTTTTCCTTTCCATTGAAAACGGTATTGTCCGGTTGAAATTGTATTGATTATAAAGACAATACACAACCTGAGGATTAATTATAAACATAGTTTGACATGTTTCTACAACCTTTACCGGTACTATTAGTATGTATTCATCTGCCTGTTGTGACCGCCTTGGGGCCATTGGATTACTGAACAAAACATGCCAACAAAACAGAGTTTTTGGGACATAAAGAGGAACTTTATTGAACAAAACTACGATTTACTGTGTAACTGGGAGTCTTGTGAGTGCGACCATATGAAGATCATCAAAGGTAAGTGATTCATTTTATCGCTATTTCTGACTTTCGTGGCTCCTCTACTTGGCTGGTAAATGTTTGTATGATTTTTTACACGGGGCGTTGTCCTCAGATAATCACATGGTATGCTTTCGCCGTAAAGCCTTTTTGAAATCTGATACAGCGGCTGGATTAACAAGAAGTTAAATCAAATCAACCCAAATTGTATTTGTCACATACAGTACACATGGTTAGCAGATGTTAATGCGAAATGCTTGTGCTTCTAGTTCCGACAATGCCGTAATATCCAATGAGTAATCTAACGTAACAATTTCACAACAATTATCCACACAAGTGTAAAGGAATGAATAAGAATATGTACATAAAAAAATATATGAATGAGTGATAGAACGACATAGGCAAGATGCAGTAGATGGTATAGAGTACAGTATATACATATGAGATGAGTAATGTAGGGTATGTACATGGCTACGTGGCTAGTGATACATTTATTACATTTTTACATCCATTTTTCAATTTTTCCATCAATAAAGTGGCTGGAGTTGAGTCAGTATGTTGGCAGAACCCACTCAATGTTAGTGATGGCTGTTTAACAGTCTGATGGCCTTGAGACAGAAGCTGTTTTTCAGTCTCTCGGGCCCTGATTTGATGCACCTGTACTGACATCGCCTTCTGGATGATAGCGGGGTGAACAGGCAGTGGCACGGGTGGTTGTTGCCCTTGATGATCTTTATGGCCTTCCTGTGACATCGGGTGGTGTAGGTGACCTGGAGGGCAGGCAGTTTGCCCCCGGTGATGCGTTGTGCAGACCTCACTACCCCCTGGAGAGCCTTACGGTTGTGGGCGGAGCAGTTGCCATACCAGGCGGTGATACAGTCCGACAGGATGCTCTCAGATTGTGCATCTGTAAAAGTTTGTGAGTGCTTTTGGTGATAGGCTGCATTTCTTCAGCCTCCTGAGGTTGAAGAGGCGCTGCTTCGCCTTCTTCACCACGCTGTCTGTGTGGGTGGACCATTTCAGTTTGTCTGTGATGTGTACGCCGAGGAACTTAAAACTTACTACCCTCTCCACTACTGTCCCGTCGATGTGGATAGAGGGGGGTGCTCCCTCTGCTGTTTCCTGAAGTCCACAATCATCTCTTTTGTTTTGTTGACATTAAGTGTGAGGTTATTTTGCTGACACCACACTCCGTGTGCCCTCATCTCCTCCCTGTAGGCCGTCTCGTCGTTGTTGGTAATCAAGCCTACCATTGTAGTGTCATCTGCAAACTTGATGATTGAGTTGTGGGTGTGCATGGCCACGCAGTCGTGGGTGAACAGGGAGTACAGGAGAGGGCTCAGAACGCACCCTTGTGGGGCCCCAGTGTTGAGGATCAGCTGGGTGGAGATGTTGTTACCTACACTCACCACCTGGGTGCGGCCCGTCAGGAAGTCCAGTACCCAGTTGCACAGGGCGGGGTTCGAGACCCAGGGTCTCAAGCTTTATGATGAGTTTGGAGGGTACTATGGTGTTAAATGCTGAGCTGTAGTCGATGAACAGCATTCTCACCTAGGTATTCCTCGTGTCCAGATGGGTTAGGGCAGTGTGGTTGCGATTGCGTCGTCTGTGGACCGAATTGGGGCGGCAAGCAAATTGGAGTGGGTCTAGGGTGTCAGGTAGGGTGGAGGTGATATGGTCCTTGACTTGTCTCTCAAAGCACTTCATGATGATGGAAGTGAGTGCTACAGGACGGTAGTCATTTAGCTTTCTTGGGAACAGGAAGTTTGCGAGGGTGTGGCCCTCTTGAAGCATGTGGGAACAGCAGACTGGGATAAGGATTGACTGAATATGTCCGTAAACACACCAGCCAGCTGGTATGCACATGCTCTTAGGACGTTGCTGGGGATGCCGTCTGGGCCTGCAGCCTTGCGAGGGTTAACACGTTTAACAGGTTTTGGTAGCGGGCCGTGTCAGTGGCACTGTATTGTCCTCAAAGCGAGCAAATAAGTTGTTTAGTCTGTCTGGGAGCAAGACATCCTGGTCCGCAACGGGGCTGGTTTTCTTTTTGTAATCCGTGATTGACTGTAGACCCTGCCACATACCTCTTGTGTCTGAGCCATTGAATTGCATTTACAACATTAAAAATGTCTACACTGTATTTCTGATCAGTTTGATGTTATTTTAATGGAAAAAAAACTAGCTTTTCTTTCAAAAACAAGAACATTTCTAAGTGACCCCAAACTTTTGAACGATAGTGTACATAAGTCACATTATGCTGGCTTGCAAAGTGAAATGCAAGTCCTATTGGAACCCAGACAGAGTTGGGATATACAATTCCTATTGTTATCCAGACAGAGTTAGGAAATACAATTAGTTTTACTTTTATTAATCACCCATAACCTGCATTTAAAATGACTGCCAATTATATATTTTTTGTTGAAATGAGACTACCTAAACCATCTAAACTGGAACAACTATCTCAGTAACAGGTGCATTAAGTCCACTAATACTGTAGGTTGCATGGACTTTACATTGAACCTGGTTGGTTAGCTACCTACAGATTAATGCAGGGTAGTAACGTCATGTGTTGGGATTATGGTTCAGAGTTGAGCTAGCTAGCTACATGTCTTAGCCTTTTTGGGATAGGGGACAGCATTTTCAATTTTGGATGAATAGCGTGCCCAGAGTGAACTTCCTCCTACTCTGTCCCAGATGCTAACATATGCATATTATTATTAGTATTGGATGGAAAACACTCTGAAGTTTCTAAAACTGTTTGAATGATGTCTGTGAGTATAACAGAACTCATATAGCAGGCGAAAACCTGAGGAAATTCCAACCAGGAAGTTGGATATCTGAGGTTTGTAGTTTTTCAAAGCTTGGCCTACCGAATACACAGTGTCTATGGAGTCAAGTTGCACTGCCTACGGCTTCCACTAGATGTCAACCGTCTTTAGAAACTGGTTTGAGGATTCTACTATAAAGGAGGGCCTCATGAGACCTGTTTGAGTCAGTGGTCTGGCAGAGTGTCTCAGGCTCGTCATGCGCGCTCCCGACAGACTTAGCTCTCGTTCCAGTGCTTTTCTTCAGACATAGGAATTCTCCGGTTGGAACATTATTGATGTGTTATGTTAAAAACATCCTAAAGATTGATTCCATACATCGTTTGACTTGTTTCTATGACCTGTAACGGAACATTTCGAGTTTTTGTCTGGACGAAGTGCTTGTGCCTCATGAAGATGGATTACTGGGCTGAACACGCTAACAACAAGTGGCTATTTGGACATAAATGATGGACTTCATGGAACAAATCAGTCATTTATTGTCGAACTGGGATTCCTGGGAGTGGCTTCTGATGAAGATCGTCAAAGGTAAGTGAATATTTATAATGTTATTTCTAACTTCTGTTGACTCTGATATTTTTGATATTTGATATTTGATATTTCTCTGGCTGGATTGGGCTCTGAGCGCCGTTTTCAGATTATGCTTTTTCCTGAAATTTTTTTTGAAATCTGACACAGCGGTTGCATTAAGGAGAAGACAATATTTAATTCTGCGAATAACAGAATACTCATGTTTATTATGAGTATTTCTGCCAAAATCACCGGATGTTTTGGATATAAATATATGCATTATCGAACAAAACATGCATGTATTGTGTAACATGATGTCCTATGAGTGATGAAGATCATCAAAGGTTAGTGATACATTTTATCTATATTTCTGCTTTTTGTGACTCCTATCTTTGGCTGGAAAAATGTCTGTGTTTTTTTGACTTGGCTATGACCTAACGTAATCATATGTTGTGCTTTTGCTGTAAAGCATTTTTGAAAAATGGACATGATGGGTAGATTAACAAGATGTTTATCTTTCATTTGCTCTATTGGACTTGTTAATGTGTGAAAGTTACATATTTCTAAAAACTATTTTTGAATTTCACACACTGCCTTTTCAGCGGAATGTTGTTGAGTGGTTCCGCTAGTGGAACTATGCAAGTATCCATTTCAATAGGGCGAGTAAAATGGTCAGTGAGATGTTCTCTCATTTGTGTCTGGAAGTAGCTAGCAAGCTAGCCAACGTTAGCCAGTTAGCTTGGGTGCTTGACGGCTGTTGTTACTGTAGATCAGCTAGCTAACTTGGTCCCCCGAATGGCGCAGTGGTCTAATGCACTGCATCTCAGTGCTAGAGGTGTCACTGTCATGTTCTCTCATTTGTGTATGGAAGTAGCTAGCAAGCTAGGCAATGTTAGCCAGTTAGCGTGGGTGTTGACTGCTGTTATTAGGGCAGAATTCAACGATCAAGCCTTAAAGAGATGGGTGGGGCTAAAGCTTAAGAGGGTGTGAACTATGTTGAATGGGTGTATGCAACAAAGGGTTCTCCAGTAGGTACCAAAACATTCAAAGGTTATTTTCTCAAGTGAGGCTACAACTTTATCAACTTTCAAAGCAGCATTACTTTCCCGCTGTTCATCAACTGTAGTGTACGATATGCAATTTTCCAAGTTCTGAATCTGTATTTTTATCCAATGTAGAAAACACCATTTCAAATGTTGCTACTCAAGACCGAATTGAGCAGGTCTGTCACATATGATAATGATGGGCACTGTTTTTGAGAGTGTGTGAGTACCTTTTATATTCAAAATATTAGTTATAATATTTTCCATAATTCTAGATTATCTGCACGTGATACACGTGCCTTGCAAAAGTATTCATCCCCCTTGGCATGTTTCCTATTTTGTTGCATTACAACCTGTAATTTAAATAGATTTTTTTGGATTTCATGTAACTGACATGCACAAAATAGTCCAAATTGATGAATTGAAATGGAAAAAATTACTTGTTTCAAAAAATTCTCAAAAATAAGAAATGGAAAAGGGGTGCGTGCATATGTATTCACCCCCTTTGCTATGAAGCTCCTAAACAAGATCTGGTGCAAACAATTACCTTCAGAAGTCACATAATTAGTTAAATAAAGTCCACCTGTGTGCAATCTAAGTGTCACATGATCTGTCACATGATTTCAGTATATATACAACTGTTCTGATAGGCCCCAGAGTCTGTAACACCACTAAGCAAGAGGCACCACCAAGCAAGCGGCACCATGAAGACCAAGGGGCTCTCCAAACAGGTCAGGGACAACGTTCTGGAGATGTACAGATCAGGGTTGGGTTATAAAAAAATATCAGAAACTTTGAACATCCCATGGAGCACCATTAAATCCATTATTAAGAAATGGAAAGAAAACAAACCTGCCAAGAGAGGGCTGCCCACCAAAACTCACAGACCAGGCAAGGAGGGCATTAATCAGAGAAGCTCCTCAGTGGAGATTGGGGTATCTGTCCATAGGACCACTTTAAACCGTACACTCCACAGAGCTGGGCTTTACGGAAGAGTGGCCAGAAAAAAAGCCATTGCTTAAAGAAAAAAATAAGTGAAAAAACATTTGTTGTTGACCAAAAGGCATGTGGGATACTCCCCAAACTTATGGAAGATGGTACTCTGGTCAGATGACACTAAAATTGAGCTTTTTCGCCACCAAGGAAAACACTATGTCTGGCGCAAACCCAACACCTCCCATCAGCCCGAGAACACCATCCGAGACCACAATTTCTCATTGTCAGGGACTGGGAAACTGGTCAGAATTGAAGGAATGATGGATGGCGCTAAATACAGGGAAATCCTTGAGGGAAACCTGTTTCAGTCTCCCAGAGATTTGAGCCTGGGACGGAGGTTCAGTTTCCAGCAGGACCATGACCGTAAGCACACTGCTAAAGCAACACTCGAGTGGTTTAAGGGGAAACGTTTAAATGTCTTGGAATGGCCGAGTCAAAGCCCAGACCTCAATCCACTTGAGAATCTGTGGTATGACTTAAGGATTGCTGTACACCAGCAGAACCCATCCAATTTGAAGGAGCTGCAGCAGTTTTGCCTTGAATATTGGGAAAAAATCCCTGTGGCTAGATGTGCCAAGCTTATAGAGACATACCCAAAGAATCTGCCAGCTGTAATTGTTGCAAAAGGTGTCTCTACAAAGTATTGACTTTGGGGGGGGTGAATAGTTATGCAAGCTCAAGTTGTCTGTTTTTTTGTCTTATTTCTGGTTTATTTCACAATAAAAAATATTTTTCATCTCCAAAGTGGTAGGCATGTTGTGTAAATGAAATGATACGATACAAACCCTTAAAAACATCTATTTTAATTCCAGGTTGTAAGGCAACAAAATAGGAAAAATGCCAAGGGGGTGAATACTTTCGCAAGCCACTGTAAATTGTACTGAACAGTATCATGTGAGATTATACGTACCACTGAAGGTATATTATATGTATTTTGATACTTGTGTACCCCAGAGAACAATACTGTACCCTAAGCATACCATTTTCTTGTGAGTGTACGTAGCTGTGCTGGATTTGGAATGGTGCTTATTTTATTATCTCTCCTTTGTGTCCTGTCTCTCTCTGAGCTGTGGCTCCCGTCCTCCCTCCTAGGGTGGTGTCTCTGGGAGAGCAAGGAGCAGAGGAAGAGTGCTGTGAAGGGTTTGGTCTTATCTGACACTACCCCGGGGAAGACTAGGAGAGCTGGCAGTAGGGCGGAGGGCTGGGATAGAAGAGAGGAAAACTAAGATGTCAACGCCTCAGTAACACTCAGCTAACACGGCTGTGCTAGACACACTTTCCTACAACTGATGTTGGGCTGGTGTAGCAGACATGAGTTGGACTCGGTGTTCAGATCCCCCCTGTGACAGTAGGATAGAGCAGACATGAGTTGGACTCGGTGTTCAGATCCCCCCCCTGTGACACTAGAATAGAGCAGACATGAGTTGGACTCGGTGTTCAGATCCCCCCCCTATGACACTAGAATAGAGCAGACATGGGTTGGACTCGGTGTTCAGATCCCCCCTGTGACACTAGAATAGAGCAGACATGAGTTGGACTCGGTGTTCAGATCCCCCCTGTGACACTAGAATAGAGCAGACATGGGTTGGACTCGGTGTTCAGATCCCCCTGTGACACTAGAATAGAGCAGACATGGGTTGGACTCGGTGTTCAGATCCCCCTGTGACACTAGAATAGAGCAGACATGAGTTGGACTCGGTGTTCAGATCCCCCTGTGACACTAGAATAGAGCAGACATGGTTGGACTCGGTGTTCAGATCCCCCTGTGACACTGGGATAGAGCAGACATGAGTTGGACTCGGTGTTCAGATCCCCCTGTGACACTAGAATAGAGCAGACATGAGTTGGACTCTGTGTTCAGATCCCCCTGTGACACTAGAATAGAGCAGACATGAGTTGGACTCGGTGTTCAGATCCCCCTGTGACACTAGGATAGAGCAGACATGAGTTGGACTCGGTGTTCAGATCCCCCTGTGACACTAGAATAGAGCAGACATGAGTTGGACTCGGTGTTCAGATCCCCCTGTGACACTAGAATAGAGCAGACATGAGTTGGACTCGGTGTTCAGATCCCCCTGTGACACTAGAATAGAGCAGACATGAGTTGGACTCGGTGTTCAGATCCCCCTGTGACACTAGAATAGAGCAGACATGAGTTGGACTCGGTGTTCAGATCCCCCTGTGACACTAGGATAGAGCAGACATGAGTTGGACTCGGTGTTCAGATCCCCCTGTGACACTAGAATAGAGCAGACATGAGTTGGACTCGGTGTTCAGATCCCCCTGTGACACTAGAATAGAGCAGACATGAGTTGGACTCGGTGTTCAGATCCCCCTGTGACACTAGGATAGAGCAGACATGAGTTGGACTCGGTGTTCAGATCCCCCCTGTGACACTAGAATAGAGCAGACATGAGTTGGACTCGGTGTTCAGATCCCCCCCTGTGACACTAGAATAGAGCAGACATGAGTTGGACTCGGTGTTCAGATCCCCCTGTGACACTAGAATAGAGCAGACATGAGTTGGACTCGGTGTTCAGATCCCCCCTGTGACACTAGAATAGAGCAGACATGAGTTGGACTCGGTGTTCAGATCCCCCTGTGACACTAGAATAGAGCAGACATGAGTTGGACTCGGTGTTCAGATCCCCCCTGTGACACTAGAATAGAGCAGACATGAGTTGGACTCGGTGTTCAGATCCCCCCTGTGACACTAGAATAGAGCAGACATGAGTTGGACTCGGTGTTCAGATCCCCCTGTGACACTAGAATAGAGCAGACATGGGTTGGACTCGGTGTTCAGATCCCCCTGTGACACTAGAATAGAGCAGACATGAGTTGGACTCGGTGTTCAGATCCCCCTGTGACACTAGAATAGAGCAGACATGAGTTGGACTCGGTGTTCAGATCCCCCTGTGACACTAGAATAGAGCAGACATGAGTTGGACTCGGTGTTCAGATCCCCCTGTGACACTAGAATAGAGCAGACATGAGTTGGACTCGGTGTTCAGATCCCCCTGTGACACTAGAATAGAGCAGACATGAGTTGGACTCGGTGTTCAGATCCCCCTGTGACACTAGAATAGAGCAGACATGAGTTGGACTCGGTGTTCAGATCCCCCTGTGACACTAGAATAGAGCAGACATGAGTTGGACTCGGTGTTCAGATCCCCCTGTGACACTAGAATAGAGCAGACATGAGTTGGACTCGGTGTTCAGATCCCCCTGTGACACTAGAATAGAGCAGACATGAGTTGGACTCGGTGTTCAGATCCCCCTGTGACACTAGAATAGAGCAGACATGAGTTGGACTCGGTGTTCAGATCCCCCTGTGACACTAGAATAGAGCAGACATGAGTTGGACTCGGTGTTCAGATCCCCCTGTGACACTAGAATAGAGCAGACATGAGTTGGACTCGGTGTTCAGATCCCCCTGTGACACTAGAATAGAGCAGACATGAGTTGGACTCGGTGTTCAGATCCCCCTGTGACACTAGAATAGAGCAGACATGAGTTGGACTCGGTGTTCAGATCCCCCTGTGACACTAGAATAGAGCAGACATGAGTTGGACTCGGTGTTCAGATCCCCCTGTGACACTAGAATAGAGCAGACATGAGTTGGACTCGGTGTTCAGATCCCCCTGTGACACTAGAATAGAGCAGACATGTTCAGTTGAACTCCGCTTACACACTGTTCAGATCCCCCTGTGACACTAGGATAGAGCAGACATGAGTTGACAGGACTGGTGTTCAGATCCCTAACATTGACACTAGAATAGAGCAGACTATAGGTTGGACTCGGTGTTCCCCAATACTAGATCCCCCTGTGAAACACTAGAATAGAGCAGACATGAGTTGGACCTTCATCTCCTGATGACACCTCTATGCTCTGAAACAGATCCCCCCCCACCAGTGACACTAGAATAGAGCAGACATGAAAGTTGGACTCGGTGTTCAGATCCCCCTGTGACACTAGGATAGAGTAGACATGAGTTGGACTACGGTGTTCAGATCCCCCTGTGACACTAGAATAGTAACTCTCTTTCTTTAGCAGACATGTAAGTTGGACTCGGTGTTCAGATCCCCCTGTGACACTAGAACTCTTTCTTTCTTTAACTCTTTCTCTCTCTCTCTCCCTCTCAGACATGAGTTGGACTCGGTGTTCTTTAGATCCCCCTGTGACACTAGTAACTCTTTCTTTCTTTAGAGTAACTTTGAGTTGGACTCTCTGTTCAGTAACTCTTTCTTTCTTTAATCCCCCTGTGACACTAGTAATAGAGCAGACATGAGTTGGACTCCGTAACTCTTTGTTCAGATCCCCCTCAGTAACACTAGGATAGAGCAGACATGTTCAGTGTGTGTAACTCCTTCTTTAACACACTGTTACACTCGTGACACTATAACCATCAACCTAAACTTTAACTCTTTTCTCTCTCTCTCTCTCTCTCTCCGTAACTCTTTCTTTCTTTAAGCCTGAAGTCTTTAACTCATTGACAGGACTGGCTGACAGGACTTTAATTACTAACATTAAAACTTTAACCCTCTGAGAACTGACTATAGGCTTCAGACAAGTATCTGTGCTCAGCACCATCCCCAATACTAGTATCAGTCTAGGGACCAGTGGTTGTGAAACACTGGATCATTTAATGTTTACCAGGCAAGTGTTGAACCAGTTGACCTTCATCACCTCCTGATGACACCTCTATAAAGCTCTGAAACAACTCTCTCTCTCTCCCCCCTCTTTCTCTCCACCAGTCACTCTATCCCCAATCTATCAGGAAGAGGGGGAATCTCAGTAATATAATTAGTGTGAAAGATAATGATTTCTCTCTCTCTCCCTCAGTAAAAATAATGGTCATTCCTCTCCTGGGAGGTCTACAGTAACTCTTTTCTCTCTCTCCCACGTGGGCATGCACACAGACACACACAAAATCACGTGTAAGTGGTTGGTAACTCTTTTCTCTCTCTCTCCCTCAGTAACTCTTTCTTTCTTGAACTCTTTTTCTCTCTCTCTTTCTCTCTCTCTCCCTCTCAGGCGTACAGGTAATGTCTTTCTCATGTACAGTGTGTAACTATTTTGACTTTAATCAGATCTTTAATACCTTATCTTTAATCTCTGCTGTAACTCTTTCTCTCTCTCTCTCTTTCTCTCCCTCTCAGTAACTCTTTCTCTCTCTCTCCCTGTCAGTAACTCTTTTCTCTCTCTCTCTCTCTCCCTCAGTAACTCTTTCTTTCTTTAACTCTCTCTCTCTCTCTCTCAGTAACTCTTTCTTTCTTTAACTCTTTCTCTCTCAGTAACTCTTTCTCTCTCTCTCCTCTCAGTAACTCTTTCTTTCTTTAACTCTTTCTTTCTCTCAGTAACTTTCTTTTCTCTCTCTCTCTCTCTCTCAGTAACTCTTTCTTTCTTCAGTAACTCCTTCTTTCTTTAACTCTTTTCTCTCTCTCTCTCTCTCTCAGTAACTCTTTCTTTCTTTAACTCTTCCTCTCCTTCACCCCCATCCTCTCTTTCTCTCTCTTTCTGTAAGTGGGCTGTGATTGTGTTTGACAGGAAGGTAGCCCTCTGGGATGAATCTACCACACTCCCTCCCTCCACTGCTTTCTACTTCCATTCATCCCTCTATCCATCCATGGAGTGATCACTTCACATGAGGACCTCCACCCCCATTCCCAACATTGCCCTCCTTCATCCTTCCCTTCATCTCTCCATTCTCAGTGTGTATGAAATCGTGACTGGCAGACCCTGAAGGACATGCCTGAAACACCCATACTGCACAGGGACTTACTGACTCACAGAGACATGAGACAGGCAAAAATACACATACACTTTAAAATGAGATTGACATTTTTTTTGTGATTAAATGACAATTGTTATTTGATTACTACCAAACCTACACTACCGGTCAAAAGTTTTAGAACACCTACTCATTCAAGGGTTTTTCTTTATATTTACTATTTTCTACTATGTAGAATAATAGTGAATACATCAAAACTATGAAATAACACATTAGGAATCATGAAGTATATTTTATATTTGAGAATCTTCAAATAGCCACCATTTGCCTTGATGAAAGCTTTGCACACGCTTGGCATTCTCTCAACCAGCTTCACCTGGAATGCTTTATCAACAGTCCACATATGCTCAGTACTTGTTAGCTTCTTTTCCTTCACTCTGCGGTCCGACTCATCCCAAACCATCTCAATTTGGTTGAGGTCGGGAGATGTGGAGGCCAGGTCATCTGATGCAGCACTCCATCACTCTCCTTCTTGGTAAAATAGCCCTTACACAGCCTGGAGGTGTATTGGGTCATTGTCCTGTTGAAAAACAAAGGATAGTCCAACTAAGCTCAAACCATATGGGATGGCGTATCGCTGCAGAATGCTGTGGTAGCCATGCTGGTTAAGTGTGCCTTGAAATCGAAATAGTTCAAAGACAGTGTCACCAGAAAAGCACCCCCACACCATAACACCTCCTCCTTCATGCTTTATGGTGGGAAATACACATGCAGAGATCATCTGTTCACCCACACCGCGTCTCACAAAGACACAGCGGTTGGACCCAAAAATCTCAAATTTGGACTCATCAGATGAAAGGACAGATTTTCACCGGTCTAATTTTCATTGCTTGTGTTTCTTGGCCCAAGCAAGTCTCTTCTTATTATTGGTGTCCTTTAGAAGTGGTTTCTTTGCAGAAATTTAACTATGTAGGCCTGATTCACACTGTTTCCTCTGAATAGTTGATGTTGAGATGTGTTTGTTACTTGAACTCTGTGAAGCATTCATTTGGGCTGCAATTTCTGAGGCTTGTACCTCTAATGAACTTATCCTCTGCAGCAGAGGTAACTCTGGGTCTTCCTTTCCTGTGACGGTCCTCATGAGAGCCAGTTTCATCATAGTGCTTGACGGTTTTTGCAACTTCACTTGAAGAAACTTTAAAAGTTCTTGAGATTTTCCGTATTGACTGACCTTCATGTCTTAAAGTAATGATGGACTGTCGTTTCTCTTTGCTTATTTGAGCTGTTCTTGCCATAATATGGACTTGGTCTTTTACCAACTAGGGCTATCTTCTGTTGGCTCAAACGCAATAAGAAGGAAAGAAAATCCACAAATTAAATTTTAAGAAGGCACACCTGTTAATTGAAATGCATTCCAGGTGACTACCTCATGAAGCTGGTTGAGAGATTGCCAAGAGCGTGCAAAGCTGTCATCAAGGCAAAGGGTGGCTATTTAAAGGGCAGCAGGGTAGCCTAGTGGTTAGAGCGTTGGGCTAATAACTGGAAGGTTGCAAGTTCAAACCCCTGAGCTGACAAGGTACCAATCTGTCGTTCTTCCCCTGAACAGGCAGTTAGCCCACTGTTCCTAGGCCATCATTGAAAATAAGAATTTGTTCTTAACTGACTTGCCTAGTTAAATAAAGATATAATTTGAAGAATCTAAAATATATATTTATTTGTTTAACACTTTTTTGGTTACTACATGATTCCATATGTGTTATTTCATAGTGTTGATGTCTTCACTATTAGTCTACAATGTAGAAAATAGTTCAAATAAAGAAAAAACATTGAATGTAGGTGTTCTAAAACTTTTGACCAGTGGTGTATATTTCAACTTGCAACCTATTTCTTTCAACAGTCAACTTATTTTTCCTTTTCTAAACAGAAATCTTGACAGGCGCTTTAGTGTCACATGCACTTACACAAGTATCATTGCAGATGCTGGCATGGCAGTGTTCAAGGTTGAGTTTGAATAACGAATACAATAGACCACATTATCTGGAATGACATTCCCTCTGACAGGTGGGCAAAAATAACATACTGAAAGACCCCATTATGCCACTAACTCTGCTGATAGGCTGCCACTGCTACATTGACCCCACAGCTATTCAAAGTGCATGTGCATGACGTGTTGAAAGGAATTTAGCTTTTATTCAAATAAAAAAATCACATTGTTCAATTGAAATGTATGTGATTTCAGACAAATTGAATTGAATAGTTTGAAGGAATTTAGAGAGAGAAAATAGAGAGATAAAGATGAAGATAAGAAACAGAGAGATAAAGAGAGGGAAAGGAAGGGATGCTCTCTAATATCCCAAGACAATGAGAGATGTGACGTAGTTAGCTATGAGTGCATGCTCATTTAAAAAGAGGGTAGGGGGGGAAAGGGATGAACGATGAAGTAAGAGATCATAACAAGAGCTGACACAAATATGAGTTGAGGAAGGATTCACAGAACACCAGTCCTCCTTGACTTCTCTCTATCTTAATCTACATCTCTCGCTCTCTCTCTCTCTCTTTGCCTCGCTCTCTCTCTTTCTCGCTGTCACTCTCTCGCCGTCTCTCTCTCTCTCTCTGCCTGTCTCTCTCTCTTTGCCTTGCTCTCTGCCTCTCTCTCGCTGTCTCTCTCTCGCCGTCTCTCTCTCTCTGCCTGTCTCTCTCTCACTGTCTCTGTCTCTCTCTGTTTGTCTGTATCTCACTCTCTTTGTCTCTCTCTCACTGTTTCTCTGTCTCTCTCTGTCTCTCTCCATCGCTCTCTGTCTCTCTCTCCGTCTCTATACCTCTCTCTCTGACTCTCTCTCTGACTCTCTCTCTGTCTCTCTCTCTGTCTCTATACCTCTCTCTCTCTCTCTCTGTCTATCTCTCTCTGTCTCTCTCTCTCTCTCTCTTCCCCCTCTGTTGCTCCATCTAATCCTTTACTCTCTCTCTTATTGCACTTCCGGATTCTCTCTCTTCTCTCTTCCCTCACTCATATCAGCAATGCATTTCTCTCTTAATCCTCTCTTATTTTCTACCCCTTCCACCCGTCACTCTATTTCTATACTATTCACCCCTCTCTTCTTCTGTCCATCTCTCCCTCCTCTCTTCTTCTGTCCATCTCTCCCTCCTCTCTTCTTCTGTCTATATCTCCCTCCTCTCTTCTTCTGTCCATCTCTCCCTCCTCTCTTCTTCTGTCCATCTCTCCCTCCTCTCTTCCTCTCTTCTTCTGTCTATATCTCCCTCCTCTCTTCTTCTGTCCATCTCTCCCTCCTCTCTTCCTCTCATCTTCTGTCCATCTCTCCTTCCTCTCATCTTCTTTCCATCTCTCCTTCCTCTCTTCTTCTATCCATCTCTTCCTCTCATATTCTGTCCGTCTCTCCCTCCTCTCTTATCTTCTATCCATCTCTTCCTCTCATCTTCTGTCCATCTCTCCTTCCTCTCTTCCTCTCATCTTCTTTCCATCTCTCCTTCCTCTCATCTTCTATCCATCTCTTCCTCTCATCTTCTGTCCATCTCTCCTTCCTCTCTTCCTCTCATCTTCTATCCATCTCTTCCTCTCATCTTCTGTCCATCTCTCTCTGCTCTCTTCATACTGCTGTTGATTGAGTCAATTAGCTGCAGAATGAGTCATTGGGTGATTTACACACCATATAAAAAACATATATTCATTCAGCGCAGAGAGATGGAGGGAAGGAGAGAGGGAAGGAGGGAGTGAAGGAAGGATAGGGGGAAGGAGAGAGGGAAGGAGGGAGTGAAGGAAGGATAGGGGGAAGGAGAGAGGGAAGGAAGGATAGGGGGAAGGAGGGAGTGAAGGAAGGATAGGGGGAAGGAGGGAGTGAAGGAAGGATGGGGGAAGGAGGGAGGAAGGAAGGAGTGAAGGAAGGATAGGGGGAAGGAGAGAGGGAAGGAAGGGAGGGGAAGGATAGGGGGAAGGAGGGAGTGAAGGAAGGTTAGGGGTAAGGAGAGAGGGAAGGAGGGAGTGAAGGAGGGAGTGAAGGAGGGAGGGAGGGAGGGAAGGAAGGAGTGAAGGAAGGATAGGGGGAAGGAGGGAGTGAAGGAAGGATAGGGGGAAGGAGGGAGTGAAGGAGGGAGTGAAGGAAGGATAGGGGGGAAAAGGAAGGGTAGTCAGAGGGAAATAAATATATCTGATTTACAATGCAGCTACATGATTCAGCATGTACGGTTAAGTGCTTCATTTTGTGTCGCTACCTGGCTCCATCTACAAATGCAGTAGAGGCAGAGTAAAGCCAGTTTCCTAGGGGATTATCACAAATGTATGGGTGCTGAGGAAACTGGGTCACTGTGAGCCTGAATGTTGCGACTGTAGTAGAAAACCTATAAATCAATATCCCCTCAGTATCCAGTAATCACAACCCTAATAGTCCACACTTTTCTACCTCTTTCTCTAAACAAGCACACGTGCACAGACACACACACACACAAATTCCCTGTCACTCCCTCAGCCTCCCACCGATTATTGATGTAATGGTGCATGTATCTAATAAAGTGCTCTGATGAGCACATCACCCCTGCGGGGAACTGGGCAGAGGGGAGAGGGAGAGAGAAGAGTGGAGAGAGGAGGAGAAACAGGAGGTCATGTCAAATCAACTCATACATGTGTTTAGCAGATGCTATTGAGGGTGTAGCAAAATGCTTGTGCTTCTAGGTCCTCCTGCTGTGTTCAGGTCAAATTTTGTCCACACAGGGCATTTGAACACACAAAATATAGTTAGATGAATTTCATTACATTTTGGGTGTTTTATTTAACTTTTGTACACCTGTGGTGTTCCCAGTCAAAAATGACCAGTCATTAGACATTAATGGGTGAGACTACAATTAGTGTATAAAATTGAGTTCAGGCACATGCCCATTCATCAGATGGACACAATTCCTCTCCCAGACCCCCACATGCATGTGTGTATGAGCACACACATACACCTCACTCCCCTTTTAAAATGTTCACCTTTATTTAACCAGGTAGGCTAGTTGAGAACACCTTTATTTAACCAGGTAGGCTAGTTGAGAACACCTTTATTTAACCAGGTAGGCCAGTTGAGAACACCTTTATTTAACCAGGTAGGCCAGTTGAGAACACCTTTATTTAACCAGGTAGGCCAGTTGAGAACACCTTTATTTAACCAGGTAGGCTAGTTGAGAACACCTTTATTTAACCAGGTAGGCTAGTTGAGAACACCTTTATTTAACCAGGTAGGCCAGTTGAGAACACCTTTATTTAACCAGGTAGGCCAGTTGAGAACACCTTTATTTAACCAGGTAGGCTAGTTGAGAACACCTTTATTTAACCAGGTAGGCTAGTTGAGAACACCTTTATTTAACCAGGTAGGCTAGTTGAGAACACCTTTATTTAACCAGGTAGGCTAGTTGAGAACACCTTTATTTAACCAGGTAGGCTAGTTGAGAACACCTTTATTTAACCAGGTAGGCTAGTTGAGAACACCTTTATTTAACCAGGTAGGCTAGTTGAGAACACCTTTATTTAACCAGGTAGGCCAGTTGAGAACACCTTTATTTAATCAGGTAGGCTAGTTGAGAACACCTTTATTTAACCAGGTAGGCTAGTTGAGAACACCTTTATTTAACCAGGTAGGCCAGTTGAGAACACCTTTATTTAACCAGATAGGCTAGTTGAGAACACCTTTATTTAACCAGGTAGGCTAGTTGAGAACACCTTTATTTAACCAGGTAGGCTAGTTGAGAACACCTTTATTTAACCAGGTAGGCTAGTTGAGAACACCTTTATTTAACCAGGTAGGCTAGTTGAGAACACCTTTATTTAACCAGGTAGGCTAGTTGAGAACACCTTTATTTAACCAGGTAGGCTAGTTGAGAACACCTTTATTTAACCAGGTAGGCTAGTTGAGAACACCTTTATTTAACCAGGTAGGCCAGTTGAGAACAAGTTCTCATTTACAACCTGGTCAAGATAAAGCAAAGCAGTGCGACACAAACACACGGAATAAACAAGCGTACAGTCAATAACACAATAGAAAAAAAGAAAGTCTATATACAGTGTGTGCAAATGGCATGAGGAGGTAAGGCAATAAATAGGCCGTAGTAGCGAAGTAATTACATTTTTTTGGCTTCCATGGGAAACCCAACGAAAACCTTTCCCCAATAGAAGCTTTCCCCCACAGGAATCACACCTGTTGGCATTCTCACAAACAAACACAACATTGTTTTAATAATATATAGAACCTTTCTAGCAGCTCTGGTCTATAAAAGCTTTTTTGAGGCCTTACGCACAATTCATTCTGTGGCAGCACAATGGCAAAACAATATACTGTACGTGAGGCTCTTGATCATATCTTTGATCATGACACTCGTGAGGAGGAGAGAGTCCTTGTTAAACTTTGACACAAAGTAGTCTGTGATAAATAGCCCAATATGTTTCATCTGAGTATTTGTTGTAGTCAAAATAATCCATACATTATGCTTTTTTTACTCAAAAACAAGTTGTATGAGCTCAGGTCAGTGAGAACTACAGGCCATAAATAGCAAATAGAAGTTCAAAACGTGTAATGTTCACAAGAACTTAAGTAAATAAAAAGATCTAACACAACAGTAGGTGATAATGTATTAATTATCGATTTAAACTCCGCAAAAAATAAATAAACATCCTCTCACTGTCAACTGTGTTTATTTTCAGCAAAGTTAATGTGTAAATATTTGTACATAACAAGATTCAACAACTGAGACATAAACTTAACAAGTTCCACAGACATGTGACTGACAGAAATGGAATAATGTGTCCCTGAACAAAGGGGGGGTCAAAATAAAAAGTTAGTCAGTATCTGGTGTGGCCACCAGCTGCATTAAGTACTGCAGTGCATCTCCTCCTCATGGACTGCACCAGATTTGCCAGTTCTTACTGTGAGATGTTACAACACTCTTCCACCATGGCACCTGCAAGTTTCTGGACATTTCTGGGGGGAATGGCCCTAGCCCTCATCCTCCGATCCAACAGGTCCCAGATGTGCTCAATGGGATTGAGATCCGGGCTCTTCGCTGGCCATGGTAGAGCACTGACATTCCTGTCTTGCAGGAAATCACGCACAGAACGAGCAGTATGGTGGAATTGTCATGCTGCAGGGTCATGTCATGATGAGCCTGCAGGAAGGGTACCACATGAGAGAGAAGGATGTCTTCCCTGTAACGCACAGCATTGAGATTGCCTGCAATGACAGCAAGCTCAGTCCGATGATGCTGTGACACACCGCCCCAGACCATGATGGACTCTCCACCTCCAAATCGATCCCGCTCCAGAGTACAGGCCTCGGTGTAACGCTCATTCCTTCCACGATAAACGCGAATCCGACCATCACTGGTGAGACTAAACCGAGACTCGTCAGTGAAGAGAACTTTTTTGCCAGTTCTGTCTGGTCCAGCGACGGTGGGTATGCACCCATAGGCGACGTCGTTGCCGGTGATGTCTGATGAGGACCTGCCTTACAGCAGGCCTACAAGCCCTCAGTCCAGCCTCGCTCAGCCTATTGCGGACAGTCTGAGCACTGATGGAGGGATTGTGTGTTCCTGGTGTAACTTGGGCAGTTGTTGCCATCCTGTACCTGCCCCGCAGGTGTGATGTTCAGATGTACTGATCCTGTTGTTACATGTGGTCT
>NC_088398.1:70067416-70072416 GCF_034236695.1 Oncorhynchus nerka | reverse complement strand
CCATCTACAGGTTATAGAAACACTATCTGTTCAGACCACCTGTTCTACCCATCTACAGGTTATAGAACACTATCTGTTCAGACCACCTGTTCTATTTGTTTTCCCATCTACAGGTTATAGAACACTATCTGTTCAGACCACCTGTTCTACCCATCTACAGGTTATAGAAACACTATCTGTTCAGTATCTGTTGTCACCTGTTCCCAGACCCATCTACAGGTTATAGAAAACTATCTGACCAGACCAGCCCTGTTCTACCAGACCACCTACCAGACCAGTTACCAGACCAGACCAGACCTATCTGTTCAGACCACCTGTTCCAGCAGACCATCTACAGGTTATAGAAAACTATCTGTTCAGACCACCTGTTCTACCCATCTACAGGTTATAGAAAACTATCTGTTCAGACCACCTGTTCTACCCATCTACAGGTTATAGAAAACTATCTGTTCAGACCACCTGTTCTACCCATCCAGACCAGGTTATAGAAAACTATCTGTTCAGACCACCTGTTCTACCCATCTACAGGTTATAGAACACTATCTGTTCAGACCACCTGTTGCAGACCCCATCGACAGGTTATAGAAAACTATCTGTTCAGACCACCTGTTCTACCCATCTACAGGTTATAGAAAACTATCTGTTCAGACCACCTGTTCTACCCATCTACAGGTTATAGAACACTATCTGTTCAGACCACCTGTTCTACCCATCTACAGGTTATAGAAAACTATCTGTTCAGACCACCTGTTCAGACCCCATCTACAGGTTATAGAAAACTAGCCCAGACCCACCTGTTCAGACCCATCAACAAGGTTATAGAAAACAGACCTGTTCAGACCACCCAGACCCATCTACAGGTTATAGAACAGACCTCTTGTAGTATTTGACCAAAAGGTTTCCTAAAGGAGAAAGTGTCACAATCTTCAAAAGGACCAAGGCGCAGCCATTGAGTTCCACATCTTTTTAATACAAAGTGGAACTAGAAACAAAACGTACAAAGACCGTGAAGTCGTAGTGCCCAAACACACTAACACAAACAATATCCCACAAAGCAGGTGGGAGTTAGGGCTTCCTAAATACTGTATGATCCCCAATTAGAGGTAACGATTACCAGCTGCCTCTAATTGGGAACCATACAAAACCACCAACATAGGAATACACATTCTAGAACACCCCCCTAGTCACACCCTGGCCTAAACCACTATAGAGAATCCAAGGGCTCTCTGTGGTCAGGACGTGACAGAAAAGCTCCACTTCTATGTCAAAGATAATAAAACAAAAACACTATAGTATTTTATTTTATTTGGGAAATCCCTTTTCTATTTGTTTTCTCTACATAGAACCCTTGAGAAAGCCTACATCAGTAAACACTTTCTGCTCTCTTCTCTAGTATCTGTTGTCTGTGTGTTATCCCAGACCAGACCAGACCAGACCAGACCAGACCAGACCAGACCAGCCCAGACCAGACCAGACCAGACCAGACCAGACCAGACCAGACCAGACCAGACCAGACCAGACCAGACCAGCCCAGACCAGACCAGCAGACCAGCCCAGACCAGACCAGACCAGACCAGACCAGACCAGCAGACCAGACCAGACCAGACCAGACCAGACCAGACCAGCCGACCAGCCCAGACCAGACCAGACCAGACCAGACCAGCAGACCAGCCCAGACCAGACCAGACCAGCCGACCAGACCAGACCAGCCGACCAGCCCAGACCAGACCAGACCAGACCAGACCAGACCAGCCCAGACCAGCCGACCAGCCCAGACCAGACGACCAGCCCAGACCAGCCCAGACCAGCAGACCAGCCCAGACCAGACCAGACCAGCCCAGACCAGCAGACCAGACCAGCCGACCAGCCCAGCCCAGACCAGCCCAGACCAGCAGACCAGACCAGCCGACCAGCCCAGACCAGACCAGCCCAGACCAGACCAGCAGACCAGCCCAGACCAGACCAGCAGACCAGCCCAGACCAGACCAGCCGACCAGCCCAGACCAGACCAGCCCAGACCAGACCAGCAGACCAGCCCAGCAGACCAGCCCAGACCAGACCAGCAGACCAGCCCAGACCAGACCAGCAGACCAGACCAGACCAGCCAACCAACCCTGTCCAGACCAGCCCAGACCAGACCAGCAGACCAGCCCAGACCAGCAGACCAGCCCAGACCAGACCAGCAGACCAGCCCAGACCAGCCAACCAACCCTGTCCAGACCAGCCGAACAGAGCAGACCAGCAGACCAGCCCAGACCAGCAGACCAGCCCAGACCAGACCAGCCAACCAACCCTGTCCAGACCAGCAGACCAGCCCAGACCAGACCAGCAGACCAGCCCAGACCAGCCGACCAGCCCAGACCAGCCGACCAGCCTAGACCAGCCAACCAACCCTGTCCAGACCAGCCGAACAGACCAGACCAGCAGACCAGCCCAGACCAGACCAGCCAACCAACCAACCCTGTCCAGACCAGCCGAACAGACCAGACCAGCAGACCAGCCCAGACCAGACCAGCCAACCAACCCTGTCCAGACCAGCCGAACAGACCAGACCAGCCCAGACCAGACCAGCCAACCAACCCTGTCCAGACCAGCCGAACAGACCAGACCAGTGCCCGCAAGTCCACATAGACTGAAACGTTTAATGCTGGATTAACAGGGACCAGCTGCAGAGGTCGTTACAACGGCAACAGGAGGCTAGGGGAGGTTAGAGGCGATCACCCACTTCATGTGAAGGGAGGGGAGCATGAGCGTGGGGAGGGGGAGATGGTTAGAGGGACAATAGCTAGAAGCTAGGAGGTCAGATGAGGAGTAAGAGGAGAAATCTCAATCCATTTCCTCCCTCTCTCCTTCTCTCCCCTTTCTCTCTCTACTTTCTCTCTCTCTCTCTACTTTCTCTCTCTTTCTCTCTCCTTCCTCTCTCTCCTTCTCTCTCCTTCTCTCATTCTCTCTCATTCTCTCTCTCATTCTCTCTCCTTCTCTTTCTCTTCCTCTCTTCTTTCTCTCTCTCCTTTCTCTCTCCCCTTTCTCTCTCTCTCCACTCGTTATCTTCTTTCTCTCTCTGTTATGACAGTGTATGAATGATGAAGAACAGCTTGCATATTTTATATTTGCACATTGGTTTTACCTTGGACATATTCTGATGCAAGCCTTTGATCTAGCAACTTTTTGGTTAGTGGCCCAATGCTCTAACCACTAGAATACCTGCCGCTCCAGTATAACAAATAATAAAAACACGAGAAATAAGTCATACTCTCTCTTCCAGCGACAGGGTATACAGCTATATACAGGGTCAGCTGTATACAGGGTCAGCAGTATACAGGGTCAGCAGTGTACAGGGTCAGCTGTGTACAGGGTCAGCTGTGTCCACAGGGTCAGCCGTGTACAGGGTCAGCCGTGTCCAGGGTCAGCCTGTGTACCCCAGGGTCAGCCGTATACAGGGTCAGCCGTCTTACAGGGTCAGCCAGTATCCACAGGGTCACCCCCCGTATACAGGGTCAGCCGTTTACAGGGTCAGCCGTCTACACCCTGGGTCAGCCTCTCTCATCTCAGCCGTCTTCCAGCCCCAGGTCACCCTGCTTACAGGGTCAGCCGTATACAGGGTCAGCCGTATACAGGGTCAGCCAGTCTACAGGGTCAGCCATCTACAGGGTCAGCTGTATCCCAGTCAGCTGTATACAGGGTCAGCCGTATACAGGGTCAGCTTGTTTCATCCCCCAGGGTCAGCCATATACAGGGTCAGCTGTCTTCCAGTCCCCGTCTACAGGGTCAGCCGTTTACAGGGTCAGCCGTCTACACAGGGTCAGCTGTACAGGGTCCCACTATCCAGGGTCAGCTATATACAGGGTCAGCTGTATCCCAGGTCACCCTGCTTGTTTACAGGGTCAGCTCTCTATACAGGGTCAGCCATATACAGGGTCAGCTATATACAGGGTCAGCTGTATACAGGGTCAGCTGTATACAGGGTCAGCTATCTCCCAGCCCCAGGGTCAGCTGTATACAGGGTCAGCTGTATACAGGGTCAGCTAGGTAGATATGGTAGATAGCTAGGTAGATATGTACATGTAGGCAGAGAATAGGAGAAAGTTCATGTTAGCAGGATAACTAATAATCGAATACAATATTATATAGTACTACACAGTACTCCTTGAAGTCTCCTAGGGCTTTATCACCAAACAAGCTGCAGAGCTGAAATAGAACACCAGGAACTGTATTAGCAAAACCCTGCTTGTTTCACCCCCCCCCTATACAGCTCGACAAGTCTCCACCCCTGGTTTATTCCAGTCACAAAATAAAAACAAATGAATACGTGGTTTGGAATAAGCACATTGAACAAGCAATTCTCACTCTTCACTCACTTCAGGTCAGATCTTGGGAAAGTAAAATAAGTCTGCAGGTTAATACTGTAAATAGTAATTGGATGACCGTTTCAGTCCCACTCCAATGTGGCTGTGGGAGGCGACTTATTGTTGCTGTGGATGGCTTCATGTAAATCCAATCTTTCCTACCCAGAAAGTGTGCAATCTCTCTCTATCTCTGTCTCTCTCTCTCTGTCTCTCTCCCAGCCCCTCTCTGTCTTCTCCCTCTCTCTCTCTCTCTCTCTCTCTCTCTCCCAGCCCCTCTCTCTTGTTTCACCCCCTCTCTCTCTCTCTCTCTGTCTCTCTCTCTGTCTCTCTCTCTCTCTCTCTTCCAGCCCCAGTGTCTCTCCCCCTCTCTCTCTCTCTCTCTCTGTCTCTCTCTCTCTCTCTCTTGTCTGTCTCTCTCTCTCTCTCTCTCTGTCTCTCTCTGTCTCTCTCTCTGTCTCTCTCTGTCTCTCTCTCTCTTCCAGCCCCAGTCTCTCTTGTTTCTCTCTCTCTCTGTCTCTCTCTCTCTCTCTCTCTCACTCTCTCTCTCTCTGTCTCTCTCTCTCTCTCTCTGTCTCTCTCTCTCTCTCTCTCTCTCTCTGTCTCTCTCTCTCTCTGTCACCCCTCTCTCTCTCTCTCTCTCTCTCTCTCTCAGTC
>NC_088398.1:69927416-70059916 GCF_034236695.1 Oncorhynchus nerka | reverse complement strand
CACCACTTTCCATCAATTTGTATAGCAAACTCTTGTGTCAAAATTAGTGGAAAGCTTTTCTTTTTAAATAACAAAGCATGAGAAGACTTTGCCTTTGTTTTGGTTTGTTTCTTTGTCAATTAGGGTGTGCAGGGTGAATACATGGTCTGTCGTACGGTAATTTGGTAAAAAGCCAATTTGACCTTTGCTCAGTACATTGTTTTCACTTAGGAAATGTATGAGTCTGCTGTTAATGATAATGCAGAGGATTTTCCCAAGGTTACTGTTGATGCATATCCCACGGTAGTTATGGGGATCAAATGTGTCTCCACTTTTGTGTATTGGGGAAGATGCCAAAGCTAAGGATGATGTTAATTGGAATTTGTAGTCTGTATATTTTATCATTTCATTGAGGATACCATCAACCCCACAGGCCTTTTTGGGTTGGAGGGTTTGTATTTTGTCCTGTAGTTCATTCAATGTAATTGGAGAATCCAGTGGGTTCTGATAGTCTTTAATAGTAGATTCTAAGATTTTTATTTGATCATGTTTATGTTTTTGCAGTTTATTCCTTGTTATAGAGCCAAAAAGATTGGAGAAATGGTTTACCCATACGTCTCAATTTTGGATAGATAACTCTTCATTTGTGTAGAGTTTGACAATTTTCTATGGATTATTCAATTACATTGAGCTGATTTCTGACGTGCTGTTCCTTCTTTTTCCGTAGTGTATTTCTGTATTGTTTTAGGTGATAAACCATAGTGAAGGCGTAGACTCAGGTTTTCTGGGTCTATATGTTTTTGTTTGGACAGGTTTCTCAATTTCTTTCTTAGGTTTTCACATTCTTCATCAAACCATTTGTTATTGTTGTTCATTTTCTTAGGTTGACATTTTTTTATTTGATAGGGAAGCTGAGAGGTGAAATATACTGCTTAGGTTTTCTACTGTACCTTCACTATTACAGTGAAACATTCTCTCTCTCTCTCTCTCTCTCTCTCAGCCCCATCTGCTAGCCACAGATGAAGTAATCTCTGTCATATTGTCACATGACAGGAGTTCAGATGTTAATAGCTGCACTGCTAATCCAGCTGCCGGCAAGGCTGGCCCGTGCCCACATTACCCGCACGGCGCGGCGCGGCACAGCACTGTACCAACCACCCACCCTGCGGCACCATAACAGCTGTACCCTGCTGATGTACACTGCCAACGCTGGGCCAGGGACCACAGGAACAGGCCTGAGGTGGAGGGGGTGGAGGGATGGGCCCAACAACTCGAGCTAGGAAAGAGGGAGTACAGTTTTCAAAGCCAGAGGGTACTAAAACATAGGGGACACTATAGTCTATATATGTTTCAAGCTATAGGATGATGGGACCAAAAGGTTGATCAACTCTACAGTGAGCCAGAGAGGAGATGATATATTTAAATGTAGAAAGGAGCACTAGAGCTATAGAACACAACAGCTACAGAGGACTAGAGCTATAGAACACAACAGCTACAGATGACTAGAGCTATAGAACACAACAGCTACAGAGGACTAGAGCTATAGAACACAACAGCTACAGAGGACTAGAGCTATAGAACACAACAGCTACAGAGGACTAGAGCTAGAGAACACAACAGCTACAGAGGACTAGAGCTATAGAACACAACAGCTACAGAGGACTAGAGCTATAGAACACAACAGCTACAGAGGACTAGAGCTATAGAACACAACAGCTACAGAGGACTAGAGCTATAGAACACAACAGCTACAGAGGACTAGAGCTAGAGAACACAACAGCTACAGAGGACTAGAGCTATAGAACACAACAGCTACAGAGGACTAGAGCTATAGAACACAACAGCTACAGAGGACTAGAGCTATAGAACACAACAGCTACAGAGGACTAGAGCTATAGACTAGAGCTATAGAACAACAGCTACAGAGGACTAGAGCTATAGAACACAACAGCTACAGAGGACTAGAGCTATAGAACACAACAGCTACAGAGGACTAGAGCTATAGAACACAACAGCTACAGAGGACTAGAGCTATAGAACACAACAGCTACAGAGGACTAGAGCTATAGAACACAACAGCTACAGAGGACTAGAGCTATAGAACACAACAGCTACAGAGGACTAGAGCTATAGAACACAACAGCTACAGAGGACTAGAGCTAGAGAACACAACAGCTACAGAGGACTAGAGCTATAGAAGAGAACACAACAGGACTAGAGCTATAGAGCACAAAAGGACTAAAGAGACTAGAGATATAGAGAACACAGCACAAAAGCTATAGAGGCCTAGAGCTATAAAGGACTAGAGCTATAGAGGACTAGAGCTATAGAACACAACAGCTACAGAGGACTAGAGCTATAGAACACAACAGCTACAGAGGACTAGAGCTATAGAACACAACAGCTACAGAGGACTAGAGCTAGAGAACACAACAGCTACAGAGGACTAGAGCTATAGAAGACGACAGCCATAAAGGACTAGAGCTACAGAGGACTAGAGCTATAGAGCACAAAAGCTATACAGCACTAAAGCAATAGAGGACTAGAGATATAGAGAACTAGAGCTACAGAGCACAAAAGCTATAGAGGCCTAGAGCTATAAAGGACTAGAGCTATAGAGGACTAGATCTATAGAGGACTAGAGCTATAGAGGACTAGAGCTATAACGGACTAGAGCTATAGAGGACTAGAGCTATAGAGGACTAGAGCTAGTATGATGTTCAGACCACAGGTATGATGTTCAGATGTACCAATCCTGTGCAGGTGTTGTTACACGTGGTCTGCCACTGCGAGGACAATCAGCTGTCTGTCCTGTCTCCCTGTAGTGCTGTCTTAGGCTTCTCACAGTATGGACATTCCAATTTATTGCCCTGACCACATCTGCAGTATTCTTGCCTCCTTGCAGGATGCCTAAGGCACGTTCACGCAGATGAGCAGGGACCCTGGGCGTCTTTCTTTGGTGTCTTTCGGAGTCAGTAGAAAGGCCTCTTTAGTGTCCTAGGGTTTTCATAACTATGACCTAAATTTCCTTCCGTCTGTAAGCTGTCAGTGTCTTAACGACCGTTCCACAGGTGCATGTTCATTAATTGTTTATGGATCATTGAACAAGCATGGGAAACAGTGTTTAAAACTTCTTGACGCACCCATGCCTTTAGCGGGATCATTTTCATCAACACCCGCTGAATTGCAGCGAGCCAAATTCAAATTAAATTAATAAAATTCAAATCAAATTTATTTATTTATATAGCCCTTCGTACATCAGCTGATATCTCAAAGTGCTGTACAGAAACCCAGCCTAAAACCCCAAACAGCAAACAATGCAGGTGTAAAAGCACGTAGCTAAAGATATTTTTGTTCAACACTACAACATATGAATATGGTATCTAGGGAGTGGTTATTCCACACCCCACCTCGGTTCATTAGTTGAGTTATGATATCTCTGGGCTGATGCCATACAACAGGAGAGCTGGTTGTCCCTACAGATGGATAGTACTTTTTATGTTAGTTCAGTTTCATTCACCTCTGAAAAACATTGGCTGTTTTTAATTTAAAAAATATTACATTTTCATGAAATCACAAGTGCAATATAGCAAAACACAGCTTAGCTTGTTGTTAATCCACCTGGCGTGACAGATTTCAATACAGCTTTTTGGCGAAAGCATAACAAGTGTTTATGTAAGAACATCTCTCTCAGTAGACAAAAAATTTGTTTGGCGCATTATGTTCAGAAATCCACAGGCTCGAGCGGTCACGACATCGCAGACGGATATTCCAAATAGTATCCGTGATGTCCACAGAAACATGTCAAACTTTTTTTATAATCAATCCTCAGGTTGTTTTTAAAATATATAATCGATAATATATCAACCGGGACTGTAGCTTTTTCAATAGGAGAGGGAAAGGCAATGGCTGCCCCGCTCTGTTGCGCAAGCAAAACACTGCCAACACCCTGCTATCCATTGACGTGATGTTATCTTTCTCGCTCATTTTTCAAAATAAAAGCCTGAAACTATGTCTCACGACTGCTGACACCTTGAGGAAGCCATAGGAAAAGGAATCTGGTTTATATCCCTTTAAATGGAGGCAATGCATCCAATGGAACAGAGCGCTTTCAGGAAAAACAGCACTTCCTGGTTTGATTTTCCTCCGGTTTTCGCCTGCAATATCAGTTCTGTTATACTCACAGACAACATTTTGACCATTTTGGAACTTTAGAGTGTTTTCTATCCTAATCTGACAATTATATGCATATACTAGTTTCTGGGCCTGAGAAATAGGCCGTTTCAAATGGGTACATTTTTTTTGTTGCCAAAAACGAAAATTGTGCCCCCTACACTCAAGAAGTTAAACCCTTTACAATGGCGATCTGTGAAGTTATTTGGATTTTTACAAATTATCTTTGAAAGACAGGGTCCTGAAAAAGGGACAAATATTATTTTGCAGAGTTTAGCTTGCGCCCCCATTGCTCGGTTGCGTCATGCCATTGTTATGAGCTTTTTCAAGTCGCCCTCTATCGGCGGTGCCATAGTAGTGCTTTAAAGTGGTGATCAACCTAGTCATTCTGGATGGAGGCTAACTACTGTTTAGTCTAAATTACTTTATAGTGTCTGGATAAACGATGACATTGCTAAATTTGTCAAATATTTAGTAGGAAACAACTTTGCCAGCATTATCATGTCGTCAACTTTACTGTAGACAGATGATAATGTTGTCATTAGCTAACAAAGTTTGTCAAAAATAGCAAGCTAAAATCTGGTGGCCACCCCTCAATATTAGCTATCTAGCTAATGTTATACTGCATCTAAAGTCAATCTTGTGACATCAAAATGATGACAAAAGGTTTTCCTACTATTATTTGCCACCTTTTGCATTAATATATTTCCAAGACACTGTAATGCACTTCTGATGAAATCTTCATCAGGGCTCATTGACGATGCATTGAGTATAACACTAAGTCGGCATCAGTCTAAAAAGAATGTTTAAACTATATTGTGACAAAGTGAAAACAGGTTTTTAGAAATTGTTGCAAATTTATAAATCATTTAAAACTGAAATACCTTATTTACATAAGTATTCAGATGCTGTGAGACTCACGATTGAGCTCAGGTGCATCCTGTTTCCATTGATCATCCATGAGATGTTTCTACAACTTGGTTAGAGTCCACCTGTGGTAAATTCAATTGAATGGACATGATTTGGAAAGGCACACACCTGTCTACATAAGGTCCCACAGTTAACAGTGCATATCAGAGCAAAAACCAAGACATGAGGTTGAAGGAAATGCCCGTAGAGCTCTGAGACAGGATTGTGTCGAGGCACAGATCTGGGGAAGGGTAACAACACATTTCTGCAGCATTGAAGGTCCAAGAACACAGTGACCTCCATCATTCTTGAATGGAAGAAGTTTGGAACAACCAAGACTCTTCCTAGAGCTCGTCACCCGGCTAAACTGAGCAATCAGGGGAGAAGGGCCTTGGTCAGGGAGGTGACCAAGAACCCGATTGTCACTCTGACAGAGCTCCAGAGTTCCTCTGTGGAGATGGGAGAACCTTCCAGAAGGACAATCATCTCTGCAGCACTCCACTAATCAGGCCTTTATGGTAGAGTTACCAGACGGAAGCCACTCCTCAGTAAAAGGCACATGACAGCCCGCTTGGAGTTTGCCAAAAGGCACCTAAAGGACTCTCAGAGCTTGAGAAACAAGATTGTCTGAAACTAAAATGTAACTGTTTGGCCTGAATGTGATATTTCAGTTCATCATTCTTTATGCATTTGCAAAATTTTAAAAACGCGTTTTTTGCTTTGTCATTATAGGGTATTATTGTGTGTAGATTGATGAGGGAGAAAAGCAATGTAATACATTTTGGAATAAGGCTGTGACATAACAAAATGTGTAAAAAGTCAAGGGGTCTGAATACTTCCCAACGCAAGTGGTCTCAGGAGCCAAACCCTTTATCGACAGTCTTGACTGCTTCGCGATTGCATTGGGTAGACAAAAAAAGGTTTCATTTAGAGAAGGGGAGGCTATGCTTGGTTTTAAATCAAATAAAACTAAATGGGAAAAAACACAAGTGTGTTATGTTTCTAAATACAAATTATACAGGTACCAAAAGCACATTAGGCTATTTTTGTTCCATTGCATAATGGGCACTGTGTGTTATGGCTGGATAGGCTGCGTTTCCCCTAAAACCAGCTTTTTGTTTGGTCTTAAATATCCTTGTCAGCGCTGCCTGAAATGAGCACTGTGGATCATGTTTTTAAGGACACCCCCCACCCCACCCCCCATCTGAGTGCAAGCGAGCTGATGTAAGACAGGTCAACTCCCGAACATGGTATTAGGGCTGGGAAATGGCAGTGAGACAAAATGTACATCTTTTTCCTTATAACCCTCTCTACGTCTACATATCTTTCCTTATAACCCTCTCTACATCTCCATCTCTTTCCTTATAACCCTCTCTACCTCTCTTTCCTTATAACCCTCTCTACATCTCCATCTCTTTCCTTATAACCCTCTCTACATCTACATCTCTTTCCTTATAACCCTCTCTACATCTACATCTCTTTCCTTATAACCCTCTCTACATCTCTTTCCTTATAACCCTCTCTACATCTCCATCTCTTTCCTTATAACCCTCTCTACATCTCCATCTCTTTCCTTATAACCCTCTCTACATCTCCATCTCTTTCCTTATAACCCTCTCTACATCTACATCTCTTTCCTTTATAACCCTCTCTACATCTACATCTCTTTCCTTATAACCCTCTCTCCATCTCTTTCCTTATAACCCTCTCTACATCTACATCTCTTTCCTTATAACCCTCTCTACATCTCCATATCTTTCCTTATAACCCTCTCTCCATCTCTTTCCTTATAACCCTCTCTCCATCTCTTTCCTTATAACCCTCTCTACATCTACATATCTTTCCTTATAACCCTCTCTCCATCTCTTTCCTTATAACCCTCTCTCCATCTCTTTCCTTATAACCCTCTCTACATCTACATATCTTTCCTTATAACCCTCTCTCCATCTCTTTCCTTATAACCCCCTCTACATCTACATATCTTTCCTTATAACCCTCTCTACATCTCCATCTCTTTCCTTATAACCCTCTCTACATCTCCATCTCTTTCCTTATAACCCTCTCTACATCTACATCTCTTTCCTTATAACCCTCTCTACATCTACATCTCTTTCCTTATAACCCTCTCTACATCTACATCTCTTTCCTTATAACCCTCTCTACATCTCCATCTCTTTCCTTATAACCCTCTCTCCATCTCTCTTTCCTTATATCCCTCTCTACATCTACATCTCTCTCTTTCCTTATAACCCTCTCTACCTCTCTTTCCTTATAACCCTCTCTACCTCTCTTTCCTTATAACCCTCTCTACCTCTCTTTCCTTATAGCCCTCTCTACATCTCCCTCTCTCCATCTCTCTTTCCTTATATCCCTCTCTACATCTCTCTTTCCTTATATCCCTCTCTACATCTACATCTCTCTTTTTCCTTATAACCCTCTCTACCTCTCTTTCCTTATAACCCTCTCTACCTCTCTTTCCTTTTAGCCCTCTCTACATCTCCCTCTCTCCATCTCTCTTTCCTTATATCCCTCTCTACATCTACATCTCTCTTTTTCTTTATAACCCTCTCTACATCTCTTTCCTTATAACCCTCTCTACCTCTCTTTCCTCATAACCCTCTGTACATCTCCCTCTCTTCATCTCTTTCTTTCTACTTCTCCATCTCTCTTTCCTTATCTCCCTCTCTCCCTTTCCTTACATTCCTCTCTCCATCTCCCTCTCTCCATCTCTTTCTTTCCTTACATCTCTCTCTCCATCTCTCTTTCTATTAATGTCCCCTTCTTAAAGAGGGATTTCACCCTGGGGGAATCTGGGCTTGTTTTCATCATGTCTGAGGCATTTCTAGGACAGTGAGATGTGGGGTGGGGGCAGATCTAAAATGCAGTCCTGCTTTGTGGTGTTTCATGAAGGCTGTATTTTTTACTGGCTGTAGATATGGTTATCCATGTTTAATAGAGCCATTGGATGTCTTTCCACAATGTTCCTATTGGCGGATTCATTGCTAAATATACAAGCAGGTAAAAAAATGGTCAGTCTCTGAAAGACTACGGTGTTTTGTGCTCAGGCCCATGTCCCTCCCCCAAGGCGGGATTTTTTTTTAAAGGAGGTGGACACTAACAACAATCCCTTGGGCAAAACTGAAAGAACTGACCAGATACAATGGCTTCAAGTGATTCCTCTCATCAACACGAATTTGACGATGGGGCATCTATTAACTACATGGTGACATTCAACCAAACATGTTTCAACCAGAAGATGGCAAAGAGGATTTGAAACAAAGCGTTGGATTTAGCTAAGGTTAGAAGCTCAGATACAGCACCAAGAGGGCAGATGACAAATAATTTAGCTATCTAGGTAGCTAGGTAACTAAATTAGTTTGCTAAACAACTACCAGTAGCCATATCTAGAAGAGTTTTTTGTATCTTGATTGTAAAACCTCATATTTTTTTGTCATAGATATGGCTAGCTAGTAAACAGCAAGGTACAACATTACAACCAGCTACTGTATGTTTACCAGCAAATGTTAGCACTTGACTGGAGTTGGCTAGCTAGTTAGCCTGGTGACTGCTAACTTATGTGCCATGCCTTGCATTTGTAATTCTTCAGCTTGCAAGCCTCCCCCTTTTTCCACCAAACATAATGATGATGGTCATTATGGCCAAACAGTTCTATTTTTGTTTCATCAGACCAGAGGACATTTCTCCAAAAAACTACAATCTTTGTCCCCATTGCAAACCGTAGTCTAGTTGCAAACTGTAGTCTAGTTACAAACCGTAGTCTAGTTGCAAACCGTAGTCCAGTTGCAAACTGTAGTCTAGTTACAAACCGTAGTCTAGTTACAAACCGTAGTCTAGTTGCAAACCGTAGTCCAGTTACAAACCGTAGTCTAGTTGCAAACCGTAGTCTAGTTGCAAACCGTAGTCCAGTTGCAAACCGTAGTCCAGTTACAAACCGTAGTCTAGTTACAAACCGTAGTCCAGTTACAAACCGTAGTCTAGTTGCAAACCGTAGTCTAGTTGCAAACCGTAGTCTAGTTACAAACCGTAGTCTAGTTACAAACCGTAGTCTAGTTACAAACCGTAGTCCAGTTACAAACCATAGTCTAATTGCAAACCGTAGTCTAGTTACAAACCGTAGTCCAGTTACAAACCGTAGTCTAGTTGCAAACCGTAGTCTAGTTGCAAACCGTAGTCCAGTTACAAACCGTAGTCCAGTTACAAACCGTAGTCCAGTTACAAACCGTAGTCTAGTTACAAACCGTAGTCTAGTTACAAACCGTAGTCTAGTTACAAACCGTAGTCCAGTTGCAAACAGTAGTCCAGTTACAAACCGTAGTCTAGTTACAAACCGTAGTCTAGTTACAAACCCGTAGTTACAAACCGTAGTCTAGTTGCAAACCGTAGTCTAGTTACAAACCGTAGTCCAGTCTAGTTGCAAACCGTAGTCTAGTTACAAACCGTAGTTCTCCAGTTACAAACCGTAGTCCAGTTGCAAACAAGTCCAGTTACAAACCGTAGTCTAGTTACAAAAGTCTAGTTGCAAACCGTAGTTGCAAACCGTAGTCCAGTTGCAAAGTCTAGTTGCAAACCGTAGTCTAGTTACAAACCGTAGTCTAGTTACAAACCGTAGTCTAGTTGCAAACCGTAGTCCAGTTACAAACCGTAGTCCAGTTGCAAACCGTAGTCTAGTTACAAACTGTAGTCTAATTGCAAACCGTAGTCCAGTTACAAACCGTCGTCTAGTTGCAAACCGTAGTCTAGTTGCAAACCGTAGTCTAGTTGCAAACCGTAGTCTAGTTACAAACCGTAGTTTAGTTGCAAACCATAGTCTAGTTGCAAACCGTAGTCTAGTTGCAAACCGTAGTCTAGTTGCAAACCGTAGTCTAGTTGCAAACCGTAGTCTAGTTGCAAACCGTAGTCTAGTTACAAACCGTAGTCCAGTTGCAAACCGTAGTCAGTTGCAAACCGTAGTCTAGTTGCAAACCGTAGTCTAGTTACAAACCGTAGTCTAGTTGCAAACCGTAGTCTAGTTACAAACCGTAGTCTAGTTACAAACCGTAGTCCAGTTGCAAACCGTAGTCCAGTTGTAAACCGTAGTCTGACTTTTTTATGGTGGTTTTTGAGCAGTGGCTTCTTCCTTGCTGAGCAACCTTTCAGGTTACGTCGATATAGGACTCGTTTTACTGTAGATATAGATACTTTTGTACCTGTTTCCTCCAGCATCTTCACAGGGTCATTTGATGTTGTTCTGGGATTGGTTTGCACTTTTCACACCAAAGTACGTTCATCTCTAGGAGACAGAAGGTATCTCCTTCCTGAGAGGTATGACGACTGCGTGGTCCCACAGTGTTTATACTTGCGTACTATTGTTTGTACAGATGAAAGTGGTACCTTCAGGTGTTTGGAAATTGCTCCCAAGGATGAACCAGACTTATGGAGGTCTACAATTTTTTTCCCTGAGGTCTTGGCTGATTTATTTTAATTTTTCCATGACGTCAAGTAAAGAGGCACTGAGTTTGAAGGTAGGCCTTGAAATACATCCACCGGTACACCTCCAATTGACTCAAATGTTGTCAATCAGAAGCTTCTAAAGCCCTTTCATAATTTTCCAAGCTGTTTAAAGGCACAGTCAACTTAGTGTTTCTAAACTTCTGACCCACTGGAATTGTGATACAGTGAATTATAAGTGAAATAATCTGTCTGTAAACAATTGTTGGAAAAATTACTTGTCATTCACAAAGTAGATGTCCTAACCAATATTCCAAAACTATAGTTTGTTAACAAGACATTTGTGCAGTGATTGAAAAATGTGTTTTAATGACTCCAACCTTAGTGTATGTAAACTTCTGACATGAACTGTAAATATCTTTTGTGAACCCATAAGGGCAGACAAATTTCGAAGATTGATAGAAAATATCCATATTTACTTTATGGTGGTTCTACATCAAGGCTCTCTAACCCTGTTCCTGTAGATCTACAGTCCTGTAGGTTCACACTCCAACCCTAATCTAGCACACCTGATTAATAATTAGCTGTTTGATAAGCAGGGTAGTTACAACTGTGGTTGGAGCACACTGGCTACGTTTACACAGGCAGACCAATAATTATATTTTTTTCCACAAAATTGGTATTTTTCAGAACTGATCTAATTGGTCAAAAGACCAATTTGTGAGAATTTTTTATTTTTATTAAGCTGCCTGTGTAAACGCAGCCGCAGTCCTTATCCGGCATCAGTACACTGGCAATGGTGTTCAGCATGGTGGGTTGGGGAAGCTGAGACTCTTTGTGCTTATGGCGACAGGGCTTGTTGTGTCTGCGGTGAATGGACAGCTGGATAAGACTCTGCTGAAAGTGGTGTAGGGCTTCTTAACCACCAACTGTTGGTCCTCTTGCAGAAGATTTGCCGGTACTGCACGTCTCCTGGAAAGACATGGTTATGGTCTTAGTATTTGACACTTTTTGTGGAAGGGACGTAGGGCAACACGCCTTTGTTGGTTAAGGTATCAACTGAATGGTAGCAGCTGGCGTATTGTTTAGGGACAATGAGGGGACATTGGTTTTGAAGGGAAAGATCAGTCAACAAAGTGAATGAGCTGGGGGACTAAAGAAGGTGTGAATCTTAGGAAGGCAGTTCTTACACTGTATGAATTGTTGTGTATGTGATATTGAAGAAAAAAGGCACCTCAATCGCTCTAATACACAACAAAGTATTTACTGTGTATGTACAACCCCCGCACAACCAAAGACCCTGTACTCATCTCAAAGAACTGTCTGTAAACCTCCCCCAGCCAAAAACCCTGTACTCATCTCAAAGAACTGTCTGTAAACCTCTCCCAGCCAAAAACCCTGTACTCATCTCAAAGAACTGTCTGTAAACCTCCCCCAGCCAAAACCCTGTACTCATCTCAAAGAACTGTCTGTAAACCTCCCCCAGCCAAAAACCCTGTACTCATCTCAAAGAACTGTCTGTAAACCTCCCCCAGCCAAAACCCTGTACTCATCTCAAAGAACTGTCTGTAAACCTCCCCCAGCCAAAACCCTGTACTCATCTCAAAGAACTGTCTGTAAACCTCCCCCAGCCAAAACCCTGTACTCATCTCAAAGAACTGTCTGTAAACCTCCCCCAGCCAAAACCCTGTACTCATCTCAAAGAACTGTCTGTAAACCTCCCCCAGCCAAAAATCCTGTACTCATCTCAAAGAACTGTCTGTAAACATCCCCCAGCCAAAACCCTGTACTCATCTCAAAGAACTGTCTGTAAACCTCCCCCAGCCAAAACCCTGTACTCATCTCAAAGAACTGTCTGTAAACCTCCCCCAGCCAAAAACCCTGTACTCATCTCAAAGAACTGTCTGTAAACCTCCCCCAGCCAAAACCCTGTACTCATCTCAAAGAACTGTCTGTAAACCTCCCCCAGCCAAAACCCTGTACTCATCTCAAAGAACTGTCTGTAAACCTCCCCCAGCCAAAACCCTGTACTCATCTCAAAGAACTGTCTGTAAACCTCCCCCAGCCAAAACCCTGTACTCATCTCAAAGAACTGTCTGTAAACCTCCCCCAGCCAAAACCCTGTACTCATCTCAAAGAACTGTCTGTAAACCTCCCCCAGCCAAAACCCTATACTCATCTCAAAGAACTGTCTGTAAACCTCCCCCAGCCAATTGAATTTGACAAATCAGTCTTGTCAATAGTAGTAGAATTTTGTAGACATGTCTTTGTATTGTGTTTTGAGAATCTGCAGAGAAGAATGAGGTGGTGGTGCCATTACTGTTGCAGACTTGATACATTAGTGTCCCTTGCTGGTTTCTGTTCCACAATCTTGTTGTGCTCCATAACTGTTATTATTATATTTTTTATTATTTTTACCATTATTTAACTAGGTTTGTCTGCTCCCTCACGCTTGTGTACCTTATGCTTGTGTACCTCATGCTTGTGTACCCAAAATGCACCCGCTTTGTGGTATTTTTCAGCAAGGCACTGTGGAATGACTCCAGATAACATGAAATTTACAAAGAGAAAAGGTAAAAAGAGAAGGGGGTAAACTAAATTGATGATATGGTCTGGAAGGTACTCTGTAGTCCTCAGGCATTTTTCCTATTTTGTTGCCTTACAACCTGGAACTAAAATTGATTTTTTTTAGGGGTTTGTATCATTTGATTGACACAACAAGCATACCACTTTGAAGATGCAAAATAGGTTTTTACTCCCTCTCTCTCCTACTCCCTCTCTCTCTCCCTGTATCGGCCTCCTCATTCATGTAAATCTGTTAGCTTTGAGAATGCAGCTTGTCTAATGTCCTGAACAGCACTGGATTTCATGCTGGTTCTTCCCGGTAACGGTGGAATAATGGGGATGTAAATAGTGTTAAACTATGGAGGATTAAGACAACCTCTTAATGAAGCAGGCTGCATTTCACACAAACACAGCAACGAGAAGACCGAAGGAGAATAACACACATGCACAAACGATACACACAGTCTTGTTTTACTAAATATGTTTACAAGCAGAAATTAAGCTATCCTGTCTGTGAAGCTATGCTGTATGTGAAGCTATGCTGTATGTGAAGCTATGCTGTATGTGAAGCTATCCTGTCTGTGAAGCTATGCTGTATGTGAAGCTATGCTGTATGTGAAGCTATGCTGTATGTGAAGCTATGCTGTATGTGAAGCTATGCTGTATGTGAAGCTATCCTGTCTGTGAAGCTATGCTGTATGTGAAGCTATGCTGTATGTGAAGCTATCCTGTCTGTGAAGCTATGCTGTATGTGAAGCTATGCTGTATGTGAAGCTATGCTGTCTGTGAAGCTATGCTGTATGTGAAGCTATGCTGTATGTGAAGCTATCCTGTCTGTGAAGCTATGCTGTATGTGAAGCTATCCTGTCTGTGAAGCTATGCTGTCTGTGAAGCTATGCTGTCTGTGAAGCTATGCTGTATGTGAAGCTATGCTGTATGTGAAGCTATGCTGTCTGTGAAGCTATGCTGTCGTTCATCAAGCTTTGGTTTTTCCGTGGTCTGACCAGACTCTATCCATCCATCCAATAGGAGGTAAACACACATAAAACTACTTACACAAATTAATTCTACCAGAGGAGAGAAGAGGCCTGATTGGTTATCTATTGAAGTAGAGAGAGAGAGAGAGAGAGGAGAACGAAAGAGAAAGAGAGAGAGAGAGGGCAGTGAGGGTCTCCTGTGGACATTCGATAGAGAGGTAGAGAGCAAATAAAATGAACAGAGAGGATGAGAGGAGACGAGAAGAGACAAGAGAGAGAACAGGTGCTCAGAAGTGACCTCCCGTAGGCTAGTAATGAAGAGATAGGGGCGGGGAGAAGGGGACTGAGGATAGAAGAAAGCAGGGGATAAAAGAAGTGAACATTAAATACCGTCCTCCCATATAGGAGTGATGGAAAGAAAAGGAAAGAGAGAAAGACAGAGATAAAAGAGGCAGAGAAGAGAATAGAAGGGTATGGCCAACAGCATACCGCCCTGCATCCCACTGCTGGCTTGTCATTGAAGCTAAGTAGGGTGGGTCCCTGGATGAGAGACCAGATGCGGCTGTAAGTGGTGCTGGAGGGCCAGTAGTAGGCGCTCTTTCCTCTGGTCCAATTTTTTACATTTTCATATCCCAATGCCCCGGGGCAGGGATTGGGGACATTGCCCTGTACAGGGTGCTCTCTTTCATATGGGATGTTAAACGGGTGTGTTGACTCCTAAATTCTCAATCTGGCCCTCATACCATCATGGCCACCTAATCATCCCCATCTTCCAATTGGCTCATTCATCCCTCCTCTCCCCTGTAACTATTCCCATGTAGAGAATGTGTTCTCAGTCAACATATCTGGTAAAATAAGAGTTAAATAAAATAATAAATAAAAAAAACAGAAGAGTATGAGGTAAAATAGGGATGGTAGTCAAATCTGAGATGCTGGTTTTCTTTGTGATATTTATGTTTGATTAATGTCACTCATCTAGGTGCACAGGGTGGATTGCATATTCAGATTGACATACATTTATATAACCATGATTTTTGCCAGGTTAAGAATATATTCTCATTTCCAGCAATGTCCTGAGGATGAGTTGCAATGAGATTCCCAGCTTCCATTTGGCTCCTTTAACCACTCCCACTTCCCCTGCATATGCTATGTCCTTCCTAAACTATTCACCTTGGACTGACATGCTACTATTAGCAAATCAGGCTGTCAAGTCAATCGCAGAACTACTCAGCCAAACTAACCATTGACTTGATGCCTGCCTCTAACAGCCAGTCAGAATGGTCAGTTGATCCATGAGATGCCAGAGCAGGCCTAAAAGCTGTCAGGATTATCTCACTGTCAAGAACACACACAGGTCAGCGAGTCAACCTCCAAGTGTAGTTGGCCAGCAGATCAGAACACTTGAGAAGCCATGCAGCCGATCCATCATGGAGAGTTGATCTATGATTCTTAGAATGATTCTCACTGCAATATGATACCGTTATTGGCTTTGAGATCGCTGTTACTTTCACAAAAACATACAACTTAGAAAGACTGTTGGGACAGACTGTAGCAGTGGGGGAAAAGGTTGCGGGGGGGGGGGGGGGGGTATGTAGAAGGACTGAGAAGCTCCATTCTTGTGACTTTTTAAAAGGTAATTCTGCTCCAAAATGAATGAAAACAAAAGTATGCTGACACCACTATGGTGTAATATGTCAGGGCGTGACTAGGGGGGTTTCTAGGTATTATATTTCTATGCTGGTGTGTGTGTATGGTTCCCAATTGGAGGCAGCTGATAATCGTTACCTCTAATTGGGGATCATACTTAGTGTGTCCTTATTCCGACCTGCTATGGGGGATATTGTTTTGTATGAGTACCTATATGCGCTACGTATTTCACAATCGTTATATCTTTGTTGTTTTGGAAGTTTCACTATCATTAAAATGTGGAACTCTACTCACGCTGCACCTTGGTCCAATTATTCATACAACGGTCGTGACAGAATATCCCCCTAGTCAGGACCAAGTAGCGTGCCCAGGAGGTGAAGGAGAGTTGGACATGGGAAGAGATACTAGGTGGATGCGAGACCCTTCCTTGGCGGGAGTTGCCGAGGAGTAATGGAAGACAGCGACGATACAGTGGTCCGCGGCCAAAAACAACCCAAGGGCAACCCCAAGTTTTTGGGCGGGGGGCCACAAGGGGGCGGTCGGCCGTGCCGAGGAGAGAGCCAGAGACCGTCTGGGAGTTGATGGAGCAGTTTGAGGAGGGATATCGGAGAGAGATGTTGGCTAGGAGTATGCTGCAGCGCTGGCGTATTGAGGAGTGTGTCATCAGTCCGGCACAACTTGTCCACGCACCAGGCCTCCAGTGTGCCTTCCCAGCCCGGTACATCCTGTGCCGGCTCCCCGCACTCGCCCTGAAGAGCATGTCATCAGTCCGGTGCAACCTGTGCTGGCTCCACGCACCAGGCATCCAGTGCGCCTTCCCAGCCCGGTACGTCCTGTGCCGGCTCCCCGCACTCGCCCTGAAGAGTGTGTCACCCGCCCGGTGCAACCTGTGCCGGCTCCACGCACCAGGCCTCCAGTACGCCTTCCCAGCCCGGTACGGCCTGTGCCTGCTCCCCGCACTCGTCCACCAGTGCGTGTGTACAGACCGGAGTCTTCAGCGACGGTTCACAGTTCAGAGCTTCCAGCGACGGTTCACAGTCCAGAGCTTCCAGCGACGGTTCACAGTCCAGAGCTTCCAGCGACGGTTCACAGTCCAGAGCTTCCAGCGACGGTTCACAGTCCAGAGCTTCCAGCGACGGTTCACAGTCCAGAGCTTCCAGCGACGGTTCACAGTCCAGAGCTTCCAGCGACGGTTCACAGTCCAGAGCTTCCAGCGACGGTTCACAGTCCAGAGCTTCCAGCGACGGTTCACAGTCCAGAGCTTCCAGCGACGGTTCACAGTCCAGAGCTTCCAGCGACGGTTCACAGTCCAGAGCTTCCAGTGACGGTTCACAGTCCAGAGCTTCCAGCGACGGTTCATAGTTCAGAGCACGGTGTCCAGTCCCTCTCTTTGGACGGAGTCTTCCTCTGCGCCGGTACCTAGTCCCACTCCATGGCCGGAGCCTTCCTCTGCGCCGGTGCCCAGTCCGGGCACAGTGTTAAGCCCGGCTCCATGGCCGGATCCGCAGTCTGAGCGGGTGCTACGTCACGCACCGGAGCTAGTTGCCCACCCTAACCCTCCCCATCTAGTTTCAGGTTTTGCAGTCGGAGTCGGCACCTTTGGGGGGGAGGGGGTACTGTCACGCCCTGACCATAGAGAGCCCTCTGGGTTCTCTATGGTGTAATATGTCAGGGTGTGACTAGGGGGGTTTCTAGGTATTATATTTCTATGCTGGTGTGTGTGTATGGTTCCCAATTGGAGGCAGCTGATAATAGTTACCTCTAATTGGGGATCATACTTAGTGTGTCCTTATTCCCACCTGCTATGGGGGATATTGTTGTGTATGAGTGCATATGTGTATTTAACGATCGTTATATCTTTGTTGTTTTGGAAGTTTCACTATCATTCAAATGTGGAACTACTCACGCTGCACCGTGGTCCAATTATTCTTACGACGGTCGTGACAATATTGATAAAATGTTAACATGTTGGACCATGTATATAGTCATATTATCAGGTATGCTATTAGCAATGAGCATCATCACCTGTAGCCCAACTGATGCAGCATAGTGGCTATAAATAAATAAGCTGAAGCATGGGGTTGCCTGTTTGCATTTACCCTATTGAGCTAGTCATTAGTAGTCCTCCATCAGGTCGGATACCCACATTTCTCCAGTTGGTGAGCGGAAATTCAAATCAACTGGTCGGTGGAATGGAATCATTATTTAAACACGGTGGTCAGCTCAGAACAATTACATTGCGGGTCGGAAACATTTTAAATAAGGAAGTTGTTGTGTTGCATTATGTTGCAAATTCCATTCTGTGAGTGGCAAGGCAGACATAAGGCTACCAGCCATGCACGCATTGAGACGTGGAGCTGGGGACTGTCCATTACTTGTGTGGTGATAAAACATTCTTATTTGTCCACGAGTAGAGCTTATGTTCCCTCTTCCCACGTGAGAATACGACACATTGTCAAATGGACTTTCCCTGGATAGCCTAGCTTACATGAAAATGATGCCTAACAAGAGAAATAAAAAGAATGGTCTCAGAGCAGAAAGTATATTTTCTTCATATCCATGCCACTCATGTTACTTTATGTTAGGTTACATTACATTGGCCAACGTAAACCCAGGACCTTGGCGTACGTAAACCCGGACATTGGCCTCAATGGACCTCTGTAAGCCTATGTAGATATTCCATAAAAAATCTGCTGTTTCCAGCTACAATAGTAGGTGGGTCCCCTGCGGGAAGGTTGAGCTAACGGAGGCTAATGAGATTAATATGAGGTTGTAACAAGAACATTTTCCAGGACATACAAGCTTAAATTCTTGTTAATATAACTGCCATGCCCAATTTACAGTAGCTATTACAGTGAAATAATACCATGCTATTGTTTGAGGAGAGTGCACAGTTTTGAACATGAAAAGTAATTCATAAACAAATTAGGCACATTTGGGCAGTCTTGATAAAACATTTTGAACAGAAATACAATGGTTCATTGCACATACACTGCTGCCATCTCGTGGCCAAAATCTAAATTGCACCTGGGCTGGAATAATACATTATGGCCTTTCTCTTGCATTTCAAAGATGAAGGTACAAAAAAATACCAAAAAACGATCTAATGTGTTATATTCTCCTACAGTCTCTTCACATTTCCACAAACTTCAAAGTGTTTCCTATCAAATGGTACCAAGAATATGCATATCCTTGCTTCAGGGCCTGAGCTACAGGCAGCTAGATTTGGGTATGTCATTTTAGGCAAAAAAAGGGGGGCGATCCTTAAGATTAAATCCTCCTAGTGTGCAGCTGTGACACCATTGTTCCGCGACGTAAGGGCGTAAGGAAGGACACCGCTTGTTTAGGTTCGTCAGCTCAAGCCAGTTGACCAGGGGCAAAGAATCTAACCAAAAGCCCACGCAAATCAGATCCAAAGAGACTGTCAGTCCTTACTCTCTGATAACGTTTATGTGTGTGGTCATATTTTCATTTCAGTTGCTGCTTTGAGAGACCAGAGCTGATTCTGACCCCTTTAGCTCTCACCCTCTCCATCGCCATCCCTGTCTTAGCTCTTTTCAGATGTCCTTTACTCTGTGTGACTGTCATCAAAATGCATGACCTGGGTTTGTGAGAGGGTTGTTTGGACACATCTGCATGTGCTGTGCGCAAAAAAACAAGTTTGAGTACAGCCTATACACATTCTCAATGTATTCATAATATATGTTGTTTTCGAGTTGCTGTACGTTTTGTTGCCAACCTATTTTGCTACCTGACAACTTTACGGTTTTTACTTTTTAATTACCGTTTATATATATATATATATATATATTTTTTTCCTCAACTTTTTCACTCCGGACGCTTTATCTGGACACGATTCGTCAGGACCTCCAACAGCCGAAGCTAAGTAGTAACATTAACATGATGCCTTCTAATTGCAGTCGCTGTACTCGCCTTACGGCGAGGATAGCTGTGCTACAAGCCCAGCTTCAGACGCAATCGTTAGGCAAGGGTAATTTCAGTGTAGGAACGGATGAAACAGCGTCTGTGCCACCAGTAAGTACAGATAGTAGTATAAATCCCCTGGCACAGTCCCCGCAGCCGGACAACTTTCTCACGGTTTCTGGAAGGAAATGCTGTAGGAACGCTCAACCGGTGTCGCTCAGTCAGCCGACAGAAACTTTCAACCGGTTTTCCCCATTAAGCAGCGAGTCGGAGTCAGAGGCCGAGTCTTCTCTGGTCTCTACTCTTCTCGTTACGGGGTCTGAGACGCCGAAGCTTCCCACCATTAGCTCTGACAAATTGAAAACTCTAGTCATTGGTGACTCCATTACCCGCAGTATTAGACTTAAAACGAATCATCCAGCGATCATACACTGTTTACCAGGGGGCAGGGCTACCGACGTTAAGGCTAATCTGAAGATGGTGCTGGCTAAAGCTAAAACTGGCGAGTGTAGAGAGTATAGAGATATTGTTATCCACGTCGGCACCAACGATGTTAGGATGAAACAGTCAGAGATCACCAAGCTTCTGCGTGTAAATCAGCTAGAAAGATGTGTCGGCATCGAGTAATTGTCTCTGGCCCCTCCCAGTTAGGGGGAGTGATGAGCTCTACAGCAGAGTCTCACAACTCAATCGCTGGTTGAAAACTGTTTTCTGCCCCTCCCAAAAGATAGAATTTGTAGATAATTGGCCCTCTTTCTGGGACTCACCCACAAACAGGACCAAGCCTGACCTGCTGAGGAGTGACGGACTCCATCCTAGCTGGATCTCTCATCTCATCTTATCTACCAACATAGACAGGGCTCTAACTCCTCTAGCTCCACAATGAAATAGGGTGCAGGCCAGGCAGCAGGCTGTTAGCCAGCCTGCCAGCATAGTGGAGTCTGCCACTAGCACAGTCAGTGTAGTCAGCTCAGCTATCACCATTGAGACCGTGTCTGTGCCTCGACCTAGGTTGGGCAAAACTAAACATGGCGGTGTTCGCCTTAGCAATCTCACTAGGATAAAGACCACCTCCATTCCTGTCATTATTGAAAGAGATCATGATACCCCACATCTCAAAATAGGGCTACTTAATGTTAGATCCCTTACTTCAAAGGCAATTAAAGTCAATGAACTAATCACTGATCATAATCTTGATGTGATTGGCCTGACTGAAACATGGCTTAAGCCTGATGAATTTACTGTGTTAAATGAGGCCTCACCTCCTGGCTACACTAGTGACCATATCCCCCGTGCATCCCGCAAAGGCGGAGGTGTTGCTAACATTTACGATAGCAAATTTCAATTTACAAAAAAAAAAAATGACGTTTTCGTCTTTTGAGCTTCTAGTCATGAAATCTATGCAGCCTACTCAATCACTTTTTATAGCTACTGTTTACAGGCCTCCTGGGCCATATACAGCGTTCCTCACTGAGTTCCCTGAATTCCTATCGGACCTTGTAGTCATAGCAGATAATATTCTAATCTTTGGTGACTTTAATATTCACATGGAAAAGTCCACAGACCCACTCCAAAAGGCTTTCGGAGCCATCATCGACTCAGTGGGTTTTGTCCAACATGTCTCTGGACCCACTCACTGTCACAGTCATACGCTGGACCCAGTTTTGTCCCATGGAATAAATGTTGTGGATCTTAATGTTTTTCCTCATAATCCTGGACTATCGGACCACTATTTTATTACGTTTGCAATTGCAACAAATAATCTGCTCAGACCCCAACCAAGGAACATCAAAAGTCGTGCTATAAATTCACAGACAACACAAAGATTCCTTGATGTCCTTCCAGATTCCCTCTGTCTACCCAAGGACGCCAGAGGACAAAAATCAGTTAACCACCTAACTGAGGAACTCAATTTAACCTTGCGCAATACCCTAGATGCAGTTGTACCCCTAAAAACTAAAAAAATTTCTCATAAGAAACTAGCTCCCTGGTACACAGAAAATACCCGAGCTCTGAAGCAAGCTTCCAGAAAATTGGAACGGAAATGGCGCAACACCAAACTGGAAGTCTTCCGACTAGCTTGGAAAGACAGTACCGTGCAGTACCGAAGAGCCCTTACTGCTGCTCGATCATCCTATTTTTCTAACTTAATTGAGGAAAAGAAGAACAATCCGAAATTCCTTTTTGATACTGTCGCAAAGCTAACTGAAAAGCAGCATTCCCCAAGAGAGGATGACTTTCACTTTAGCAGTGATAAATTCATGAACTTCTTTGAGGAAAAGATTATGATTATTAGAAAGCAAATTACGGACTCCTCTTTAAATCTGCGTATTCCTTCAAAGCTCAGTTGTCCTGAGTCTGCACAACTCTCCCAGGACCTAGGATCAAGAGAGACGCTCAAGTGTTTTAGTACTATATCTCTTGACACAACAATGAAAATAATCATGGCCTCTAAACCTTCAAGCTGCATTCTGGACCCTATTCCAACTAAACTACTGAAAGAGCTGCTTCCTGTGCTTGGCCCTCCTATGTTGAACATAATAAACGGCTCTCTATCCACCGGATGTGTACCAAACTCACTAAAAGTGGCAGTAATAAAGCCTCTCTTGAAAAAGCCAAACCTTGACCCAGAAAATATAAAAAACTATTGGCTATATCGAATCTTCCATTCCTCTCAAAAATTTTAGAAAAGGCTGTTGCGCAGCAACTTACTGCCTTCCTGAAGACAAACAATGTATACGAAATGCTTCAGTCTGGTTTTAGACCCCATCATAGCACTGAGACGGCACTTGTGAAGGTGGTAAATGACATTTTAATGGCATCGGACCGAGGCTCTGCATCTGTCCTCGTGCTCCGAGACCTTAGTGCTGCTTTTGATACCATCGATGACCACATTCTTTTGGAGAGATTGGAAACCCAAATTGGTTTACACGGACAAGTTCTGGCCTGGTTTAGATCTTATCTGTCGGAAAGATATCAGTTTGTCTCTGTGAATGGTTTGTCCTCTGACAAATCAACTGTAAATTTCGGTGTTCCTCAAGGTTCCGTTTTAGGACCACTATTGTTTTCACTATATATTTTACCTCTTGGGGATGTTATTCGAAAACATAATGTTAACTTTCACTGCTATGCGGATGACACACAGACACACAGCTGTACATTTCAATGAAACATGGTGAAGCCCCAAAATTGCCCTTGCTAGAAGCATGTGTTTCAGACATAAGGAAGTAGATGGCTGCAAACTTTCTACTTTTATACTCGGACAAAACAGAGATGCTTGTTCTAGGTCCCAAGAAACAAAGAGATCTTCTGTTGAATCTGACAATTAATCTTAATGGTTGTACAGTCGTCTCAAATAAAACTGTGAAGGACCTCGGCGTTACTCTGTACCCTGATCTCTTTTTTGAAGAATATATCAAGACCATTTCAAGGACAGATTTTTTCCATCTACGTAACATTGCAAAAATCTGAAACTTTCTGTCCAAAAATTATGCAGAAAAATTAATCCATGCTTTTGTCACTTCTAGGTTAGACTACTGCAATGCTCTACTTTCCGGCTACCCGGATAAAGCACTAAATAAACTTCAGTTGGTGCTAAATACGGCTGCTAGAATCCTGACTAGAACCAAAAAATTTGATCATATTACTCCAGTGCTAGCCTCTCTACACTGGCTTCCTGTCAAAGCGAGGGCTGATTTCAAGGTTTTACTGCTAACCTACAAAGCATTACATGGGCTTGCTCCTACCTATCTCTCTGATTTGGTCCTGCCGTACATACCTACACGTACGCTACGGTCACAAGACGCAGGCCTCCTAATTGTCCCTAGAATTTCTAAGCAAACAGCTGGAGGCAGGGCTTTCTCCTATAGAGCTCCATTTTTATGGAACGGTCTGCCTACTCATGTCAGAGACGCAAACTCGGTCTCAACCTTTAAGTCTTTACTGAAGACTCATCTCTTCAGTGGGACATATGATTGAGTGTAGTCTGGCCCAGGAGTGGGAAGGTGAACGGAAAGGCTCTGGAGCAACGAACCGCCCTTGCTGTCTCTGCCTGGCCGGTTCCCCTCTTTCCACTGGGATTCTCTGCCTCTAACCCTATTACAGGGGCTGAGTCACTGGCTTACTGGGGCTCTCTCGTGCTGTCACTCACCTGAGTGGGTTGATTCACTGATGTGGTCATCCTGTCTGGGTTGGCGCCCCCCCTTGTGTTGTGCCATGGCGGAGATCTTTGTGGGCTATACTCAGTCTTGTCTCAGGATGGTAAGTTGGTGGTTGAAGATATCCCTCTAGTGGTGTGGGGGCTGTGCTTAGGCAAAGTGGGTGTGGTTATATCCTTCCTGTTTGGCCCTGTCCGGGGGTGTCCTCGGATGGGGCCACAGTGTCTCCTGACCCCTCCTGTCTCAGCCTCCAGTATTTATGCTGCAGTAGTTTATGTGTCGGGGGGCTAGGGTCAGTTTGTTATATCTGGAGTACTTCTCCTGTCCTATTCGGTGTCCTGTGTGAATCTAAGTGTGCGTTCTCTAATTCTCTCCTTCTCTCTTTCTTTCTCTCTCTCGGAGGACCTGAGCCCTAGGACCATGCCCCAGGACTACCTGACATGATGACTCCTTGCTGTCCCCAGTCCACCTGGCCGTGCTGCTGCTCCAGTTTCAACTGTTCTGCCTTATTATTATTCGACCATGCTGGTCATTTATGAACATTTTAACATCTTGGCCATGTTCTGTTATAATCTCCACCCGGCACAGCCAGAAGAGGACTGGCCTCCCCACATAGCCTGGTTCCTCTCTAGATTTCTTCCTAGGTTTTGGCCTTTCTAGGGAGTTTTTCCTAGCCACCGCGCTTCTACACCTGCATTGCTTGCTGTTTAGGGTTTTAGGCTGGGTTTCTGTACAGCACTTTGAGATATCAGCTGATGTACGAAGGGCTATATAAATACATTTGATTTGATTTGATTTATGTTATTTAAATTAATTAATTAATTAATTATTTAGCCACCCAAGCCTTATCTCAGAATGTAATCTGACGGAAAAACTAAGGGCCACAACCATGATATGTACAAAACATGCGCACAAACACGTGCACACCACATGTAGTCCTCAGACATATCATTGCGTGAACATGTGCAATGTGAGTGTTTCTCTGTCATACATATGTATGTGCACGTGTGTGCGTGAGTGTGCACATATTTGATTGGGGCGGCAGAGTAGCCTAGTGGTTAGAGCATTGTACTAGTAACCGGAAGGTAGCAAGTTCAAACCACCGAGCTGACAAGGTACAAATCTGTCGTTCTGCCCCTGAAAAGGCAGTTAACCCACTGTTCCTAGGCCGTCATTGAAAATAAGAATTTGTTCTTAACTGACTTGCCTAGTTAAATAAAAGTAAAATAAAAACATTTGATTGATTAGAATCCCCATTAGCCAACGCAATTGGCGACAGCTAGTTTTACTGGGGTCCAACAAATAACGAAAAAGACTTTACAATTTAAATAAGCGAAAGGAGCCAATATATTCTGTTGATGTATGCTGCTTTTCCTTCACTCTGCAGTCCAACTCATCCCAAACCATCGCAATTGGGTTGAGGTCGGGTGATTGTGGAGGCCAGGTCATCTGATGCAGCACTCCATCACTCTCCTTGGTCAAATAGCCCTTACACAACCTGGAGGTCATTGTCCTGTTGAAAAACAAACAATAGTCCCACTAAGCGCAAACCAGATGGGATGAAGTATTGCTGCAGAATGCTGTGGTAGCCATGCTGGTTAAGTCTGCCTTGAATTCTAAATCAATCACAGACAGTGTCACCAGCAAAGCTCCCTCACACCATTACACCTCCTCCTCCATGCTTCACGGTGGGTACCACACATGCGGAGATCATCCATTCTCGTACTCTTCGTCTCACAAAGACACGGCGGTTGGAACAAAAATCTTCAATTTGGACTCATCAGACCAAAGGACAGATTTTCACCGATCCAATGTCCATTGCTTGTGTTTCTTGGCCCAAGCAAGTCTCTTCTTATTGTTGTTCTTTAGTAGTGGTTTCTTTGCAGCAATTTGACCATGAAGGCCTGATTCACACAGTCTTCTCTGAACAGTTGATGTTGAGATGTGTCTGTTACTTGAACTCTGAAGCATTTATTTGGGCTGCAATTTCTGAGGCTTATCCTCTGCAATTTCTGAACGTATCCTCTGCAGCAGACGTAGCTCTGTATCTTCCTTTCCTGTGGCAGTCCTCATGAGAGCCAGTTTCATCATAGCGCTTGATGGTTTTTGTGACTGCACTTGAAGAAACTTTAAAAGTTATTGAAATATTCCACTTTGATTGACTTTTTTGTCTTAAAGTAATGATGGACTGTCGTTTCTCTTTGCATATTTGAGCTGATCTTGCCATAATATGGACTTGGTCTTTTACCAAATAGGGCTCTTCTGTATACCACCACTACCTTGTCACAACACAACTGATAAGCTTAAACGCATTAAGGAAATAAAGAAAAACACTGGAATGAGTAGGTGTGTCCAAACTTTTGATTGGCACTGTATATATATTCTTTTGCTCAGATAACTTGGGGGTCAAATAAAACATCCCGCCAGTGGCAGATCCCTGATTTAGAATGAAGTGATGTATTGGCCGTGCATATTGAAGAAACAAGTACAACTGCCTTAATTTTGCTTGACCCCAGGAAGACCCCATTATAAATACAAATACACAGGTACAGGCTGCCAGGCACGCTAGTAAAACGCCTGCCTGCCTGCCTGCCTGTCTGTCATTCCGTCTGTGTATATTGTCCACAGCACTTCAACCTCCCCCTAACACCCTAAAGAGCTCTCAGCTCAACAACACCACCTTCTCAAGAGCCTGGGTCTCATGTTCTGCATGTCAGTGTGTCATCTTATAGAGGGAATTCTTAGTCACAGAGGGAGCTTACTCCTATCAAAGGATTAAACCTATCCTATCGTTTCTGATATATGTGAAGTACCTACTGGCTATGAGCTAGGGGATAGGAGCTATGAGCTAAGGGATATGAGCTAGGGGATAGGAGCTATGAGCTAAGGGATATGAGCTATGAGCTAGGGGATAGGAGCTATGAGCTAGGGGATAGGAGCTATGAGCTAAGGGATATGAGCTAGGGGATAGGAGCTATGAGCTAAGGGATATGAGCTATGAGCTAGGGGATAGGAGCTATGAGCTAGGGGATAGGAGCTATGAGCTAAGGGATATGAGCTATGAGCTAGGGGATAGGAGCTATGAGCTAGGGGATAGGAGCTATGAGCTAAGGGCTAGGGAGTTGTTTCTGGACAGGGCCAGAGTTTATCAAGTTAACTCCATAAGAGAGAAATTAAAACTCAGGGGTGTAAAATAACCCCAGTGTTGGTGTTAATAACTAGTGTTGAGTGTGACAGTGTGATTGTGTCTGTGGAGAGAAAAACATTCCCATCAAAACCACAGCCATCATTTTCATGTTTCCCATCATGCTCTACTGCAGGCTTTTTTACTATTGTTTTTGATATGTGTTTTTGCATGTACGGTACATTGATTGAATAATCTTATGCTACACAAAGGTAAATAACATACATTATTCTAAACTAATCCAATCATTTCGTTAGATTTATTGCACCTGTTACTGAAATGGTTGTTCAAGTTTAAATGGTTTAGGTAAACTCCTTTATCCTGATTGTTATTCTGAATGCAGTTTGCTGGATGTTCTAACTCTGGCTGGATTTCAATGGGAATTACACATCACTTGGAAAGTAAGAACAATGTGACTTATAGACCTAATGTGACCTTCAAACCAGGAGGTTCCTAACACCACTGTGTAAAACTGGGCTATTAAACTAAAGCCTTATGATACGCACTGAGCAGTCCACACCACACACACACTTTTTACCCTCAGAACAGCCTCAATTCATCGGGGCATGGACAAGGTGTCGAAAGCGTTCCACAGGGATGCAGGCCTATGTTGTGTCAAGTTTGCTGGATGTCCTTTGGGTGGTGGACCATTCTTGATACACACGGGACACTGTTGAGGGTGAAAAACCCAGCAGTTCTTGACAGAAACTGGTGCGCCTGGCACCTACTACCATACCCCGTTCAAAGGCACTTCAATCTTTTGTCTTGTCTATTCACCCTCTGAATTGTACACATACACAATCCATGTCTCAACTGTCTCAAGGCTTAAAATCCTTTAACTGGTCTCCTCCCCTCCATCTACACTGATTGAAGTGGATTTAACAAGTGACATCAATAAGGGATCATTGCTTCCACCTGGATTCACCTGGTCAGTCTGTCATGGAAAGAGCAGGTGTTCTTAATGTTTTGTAGACTCAGTGTATGTAATATATTTCAGAACCAGTTACATTTTTATGATAACATTCGCCTACAGTAGAAACTCACTTACTGAAGTCCACAGGACAGAAAATGAACATGCTACATTAAACCCTGGGCCAGTTTTTCTGCCCCTAACAAATACAAATACACTGCTAATTCCCTAACACGAACCATTAGTATCATTATCTGTTTCCACCATCCAATGTAGGAGATGTGGGTATTATTTGCACCAAAATCAGTTGTCATACTTGAATAAAAGTGAAGATAGCTTAATAGAAAGTACTACTTGAGTAAAAGTCTAAAAGTATTTCGTTTTTTAATATTCTTAAGTATCAAAATAAAATGTAATTGCTAAAAAGTACTTAAGTATCAAAAGTTAAAGCATGTGTGTTTAGTGAGTCCTCCAGATCAGAGGCAGTAGGGATGACCATGATCACTGTTTAGTGAGTCCTCCAGATCAGAGGCAGTAGGGATGACCAGGTATGTTCTCTGTTTAGTGAGTCCTCCAGATCAGAGGCAGTAGGGATGACCAGGTATGTTCTCTGTTTAGTGAGTCCTCCAGATCAGAGGCAGTAGGGATGACCAGGTATGTTCTCTTTTTTTACCCCTTTTTCTCCCCTATTTCGTGGTATCCAATTTTTGTAGTAGCTACTATCTTGTCTCATCGCTACAACTCCCGTACGGGCTCCGGAGAGACGAAGGTCCTCCGATACACAACCCAACCAGCCGTACTGCTTCTTAACACAGCGCGCATCCAACCCGGAAGCCAGCCGCACCAATGTGTCGGAGGAAACACCGTGCACCTGGCAACCTTGGTTAGCACGCACTGCGCCCGGCCCGCCACAGGAGTCGCTGGTGCGCGATGAGACAAGGACATCCCCACCGACCAAGCCCTCCATAACCCGGACGACGCTAGGCCAATTGTGCGACGCCCCACGGACCTCCCGGTCGCGGCCGGTTACGACAGAGCCTGGGTGCGAACCCAGGGACTCTGATGGCACAGTTGGCGCTGCAGTACAGTACCCTTAACCACTGCGCCACCCGGGAGGCCCTCAGGTATGTTCTCTTAATAAGTGTATAGATTGAACCATTTTCCAGGCAAAATGTAATGAGTACTTTCTGATGTCAGGGAAAATGTATTGATTAAAAAACACATTATTTTATTTAGGAATGTGGTGAAGTAAAAATAAAAGTTGCCATAATGATGAATAGTAAAGTAAAGTACAGATACCCTAAAAAATGACTTTAGTAGTACCTTAAAGTACTTTAAATCACGTTCAATGGAATCTGAGACAGCCTCCACCCCCGGTATTAGTAATGTTTTCTCACTGCACATATCCACGTCAGCGTAATGCTAAGGCATTAACCATAATCAATGGCATGTTCCTCATCCACTTAGAAAGGTGTAAGCGGGATCACCAGGAAATGCCATGCAATCCAATATCTCCCTTAACATGTTCCCATAGCAATAATATCTCCCTTAACATACTCCACTTAGGAAAATCAATAGATCTGGCCGAACTGCATTGGATAGACAGGCTGCTTCTGTAGATGTGTATGTATGGACATATACAGATAGATACAGTATACACACACAGAGAGAGACAGAGAGAGAGACAGACAGAGACAGAGACAGACAGAGAGGAAGAAAAAGCCACAGATGCACAGGGATCCTCTCAGTGGTCCATATGCTGCAGGAGGAGAGTAGGAGTGAGCAGCAGCAGGAGGCCATGTAATCTCCAATAATATGCAAATGATCAATCTCCCTGCACAGTGTTACTGCAGACCAGGCAGGGAGAGGAAGAGAGGGAGAAGGCCCTGTGTGTGCGCGTGTGTGCCAGATTTAATCTGAGATATCTTTCTTTGTAATCATTATCAATAGCTTGATCACTAGCAAATAGCTATGGTACTCTTGTATTGTACAGCACAATACAACAACATATTTTATCCTGTTGGTTCAGTGCCTGGGCATATCTGTAGGTAGCTACAAAATGTCAGCGCCGTAAGCATAGCTAAAGAGAGAACGTGAGAGAAAGAGACTCGGACAAAAACAAGACAGAAAGAAAGAGAAAATTGATGAAATGTGAGTTCTGTATGTTTTGCTGTATAATACCACCCTATTTTACTAAGCACTTAGTTTAAAATATTTTTTAGATGGCGATGAGGTGCTTTTAGTTTTTTTGATGGTTTGGTTTTGGATTTTGAGTTACTCTTGTATGTGCATAGAGAGAGAGAGAGAGAGACATTAGTTACATCATTAAAAAAACAAGGTTTACTTCATTTTAACAGACTATAGTTAAATCCAAGCCCCCCTCCTAGTCCACTGCACACAGAAGCCCCCTGACTCCCAACACCCCTACAAAGCACCCCCCCAATGGTTCACCAGCCCACCTGACTCCCCACTCCCTACAAAACCCCCCAGACGGTTCACCAGCCCCCCTGACTCCCCACACCCCCAAAAAGTCCCCCAGAAGGTACACCAGCCCCCGACTCCCCACAACGTTCCCCAGACCCCCTAACTCCCCACAGACAGTTCACCAGCCCCTTGACTCCCCACACCCCCACAAAGTCCCCCAGACAGTTCACCAGCCCCTTGACTCCCCCACCCCTACAAAGTCCCCCAGACGGTTCACCAGCCCCCTTGACTCCCCCCACCCCTACAAAGTCCCCCAGACGGTTCACCAGCCCCCTGACTCCCCACACCCCTACTAAGTCCCCCAGACGGTTCACCAGCCCCTTGACTCCCCACACCCCTACTAAGTCCCCCAGACGGTTCACCAGCCCCTGACTCCCCACACCCCCACAAAGTCCCCCAGACGGTTCACCAGCCCCCTGACTCCCCACACCCCTACAAAGTCCCCCAGACGGTTCACCAGCCCCCTTGACTCCCCCACACCCCACAAAGTCCCCCAGACGGTTCACCAGCCCCCTGACTCCCCACACCCCTACAAAGTCCCCCAGACGGTTCACCAGCCCCCTTGACTCCCCACACCCCTACTAAGTCCCCCAGACGGTTCACCAGCCCCCTTGACTCCCCACACCCCTACAAAGTCCCCCAGACAGTTCACCAGCCCCATTGACTCCCCACACCCCTACAAAGTCCCCCAGACGGTTTACCAGCCCCCCATGTACATGCTCCAGTTCCAGCTGAGCCCACACCAGCCCCAGCAACACAGCTGAGCCCACACCAGCCCCAGCAACACAGCTGAGCCCACACCAGCCCCAGCAACACAGCTGAGCCCACACCAGCCCCAGCAACACAGCTGAGCCCACACCAGCCCCAGCAACACAGCTGAGCCCACACCAGCCCCAGCAACACAGCTGAGCACACACCAGCCCCAGCAACACAGCTGAGCACACACCAGCCCCAGCAACACAGCCCCAGCAACACAGCTGAGCCCACACCAGCCCCAGCAACACAGCTGAGCCCACACCAGCCCCAGCAACACAGCTGAGCCCACACCAGCCCCAGCAACACAGCTGAGCCCACACCAGCCCCAGCAACACAGCTGAGCACACACCAGCCCCAGCAACACAGCTGAGCACACACCAGCCCCAGCAACACAGCTGAGCCCATACCAGCCCCAGCAACACAGCTGAGCCCACACCAGCCCCAGCAACACAGCTGAGCCCACACCAGCCCCAGCAACACAGCTGAGGCCTCCGTAAACCCCGCCCCCTACATCTCATGTTTCCTGGTCTCGCACATTGCCATTTTTGCCTGCCCCAACAGGAAATTCACTAGAAAGTACTTTCATCTGTTGGCTACGCTATTCCTAGGCCCTACTGTTGGCTACGCTATACCTAGGCCCTCCTGTTGGCTACGCTATACCTAGGCCCTCCTGTTGGCTACGCTATACCTAGGCCCTCCACCTGTTGGCTACGCTATACCTAGGCCCTCCACCTGTTGGCTACGCTATACCTAGGCCCTCCACCTGTTGGCTACGCTATACCTAGGCCCTCCACCTGTTGGCTACGCTATACCTAGGCCCTCCTCCTGTTGGCTACGCTATACCTAGGCCCTCCACCTGTTGGCTATGCCATACCTAGGCCCTCCTCCTGTTGGCTATGCCATCTGGACAAGAGGAATACCTATGTGAGAATGCTGTTCATCGACTACAGCTCGGCATTCAACACCATAGTACCCTCCAAGCTCGTCATCAAGCTCGAGACCCTGGGTCTCGACCCCGCCCTGTGCAACTGGGTACTGGACTTCCTGACGGGCCGCCCCCAGGTGGTGAGGGTAGGCAACAACATCTCCACCCCGCTGATCCTCAACACTGGGGCCCCACAAGGGTGCGTTCTGAGCCCTCTCCTGTACTCCCTGTTCACCCACGACTGCGTGGCCACGCACGCCTCCAACTCAATCATCAAGTTTGCGGACGACACAACAGTGGTAGGCTTGATTACCAACAACGACGAGACGGCCTACAGGGAGGAGGTGAGGGCCCTCGGAGTGTGGTGTCAGGAAAATAACCTCACACTCAACGTCAACAAAACTAAGGAGATGATTGTGGACTTCAGGAAACAGCAGAGGGAACACCCCCCTATCCACATCGATGGAACAGTAGTGGAGAGGGTAGCAAGTTTTAAGTTCCTCGGCATACACATCACAGACAAACTGAATTGGTCCACTCACACAGACAGCATCATGAAGAAGGCCCTCCTCCTGTTGGCTATGCTATACCTAGGCACTCCTCCTGTTGGCTATGCTATACCTAGGCCCTCCTCCTGTTGGCTATGCTATACCTAGGCCCTCCTCCTGTTGGCTATGCTATACCTAGGCCCTCCTCCTGTTGGCTATGCTATACCTAGGCCCTCCTCCTGTTGACTATGCTATACCTAGGCCCTCCTCCTGTTGGCTACGCTATACCTAGGCCCTCCAACGTATAGGTCCAGAGTTAGCCCCAACTCTAGGCCTGTACACCAGCCATCCAGGACAGAAAACAACTACCAGCCTGGAACAAGAAAAACCTCCCCTCAGATCAGACACCCCCTCCCTACTGATGGATCAAGGTGCGACACATATCTGTTCATAGCGATAGCTCCATGCATAATACTCCTGTGCAGATCAGCAGTACGCGTCTCTATGGGAGGCTTATACAGGGAGCCAACATCCTCTCAGAGAAGAGCCCAGTCCCACCTCCCCAGCCTCCCCGTTGGCATCGTCACAGCCACCACATACAGAGCCTTCTTGCTGGCTGTGAAAAAGGCCCTCATCTCCGGAGTCTTGAACGATAGGATCATTCCCTCTCCCTCCTGGAGTTCTCCTGCAGCGGCAACCATGGTGAAAGAAGGTAAGTCAGTCTCTGCTTACTCCCCAGCAGCTCTCTGAATGAGTCTGGTAGTGCAGCACAGAACCTCATCCCTACACGTCCGCACTGTAGCCCACCAGGAAGAATAGGAGATCCTGCTCTGGCCTATTTCCCCATTATCAGACCCTAACCCTTCTCTCAGTTCACCTTAGCTGATGGCGCCCCCTCAAACAACACTAAAGCCCCAATCACCTGATGCAGAGAGAAAGAGAGAGATTCAGAGAGAGAGAAAGGGAGAGAGAGAAACTCAAGATAGATATCAGAGAGAGAACACAAATTAAAGAAAGAGAGAGAGAACACAAATTAAAGAGAGACAGAGATAATGGAGAATAATGTTATATTGAGGAGGAGTAGGCCCTTTCCTGTTTCAGAATGACAATGCCCCAGTACACAAAGTGAGGTCCATACAGAAATGGTTTGTCGAGATAGGAGTGGAAGAACTTGACTGGCCTGCACAGAGCCCTGACCTCAACCCAATCAAACACCTTTGGGATGAAATGGAACGCCGACTGTGAGCCAGGCCTAATCGCCCAACATCAGTGCCTGACCTCACTAATGCTCTTGTGGCTGAATGGAAGCTAATCCCCACAGCAATGTTCCAACATCTAGTGGAAAGTGTTCCCAGAAGAGTGGAGGCTGTTATAGCAAAGGGAGGAACAACCTCCATATTAATTTTGGAACGACATGTTTGACGAGCAGTTTTTCACATACGTAGTGAATCTAAGAGTGTTGTATTCAAAGGCAGGGCAGTGTGCTCTTCTCTCCCAACAGACTGTGCTTAAAAGCCATTACTCCAGCGATAAGCAGGCCGAGCAGGCATGGATATGTTTAGTGATGTGTACTGTTTGGCTTCAATGGATCATCTCTCTCTCTCTAAATATCCTCTCTCTCTACTCCTCCGTCTTTTTATATTTCTCTCTCTTCATGCCAATTGTTTTTCTCCATCTCTCTCTCTCTTTATCCCCTCTTAGGGCCTAGAGTTTTTACTGGTCGTGTAATGTGGTCAAGCTAGGGAATACTGCTGTGTCCTAGTCTGTGCCCTAGTCTGTGTCCTAGTCTGTGTCCTAGTCGGTTTGTTGTAGAGAGGGCTACACTGTCTCACTGATTGGCTGGGGGACTACATCGAACACCCTGTCAGCCAGGCCTTGGTCTGTCCACCACACAATCACACAGCATTGGAAGACATGGACTGGTTAGACTGAGTCTAAACACACACTGACGCTGGTCGCACACACACACACACGCACACACAGGCACACACACACGCCAAGCCAAGAGCAAACAACTCTCCGCTCCAAATGTTATTCAATGTTGCAGTTTCTGGCTGGCCACTAAAACCATCGGCAGTGTCCAGTGCACAAACACACACACTCTGGGAAAATACTTTAGCTGGAGTAACACAGGCACATCCAGACTCCACACCGGCACACCGACTTTAGCTGGAGTAACACAGGCACATCCAGACTCCACACCGGAAAATGATGGGATTTGGGAGCGCCGTAAACGCCGGGAATGCCATCCAGACAGTGGAATGGGAAAATCAATTGAATAGCAGCTTTATCCAGTCTCTCCCGAGGGCTTATCATGCTTTCCCTGCTGATCTCTTGTGCACAACTGTTCAAGGCTGTAGAATTCCAAACAACTCCCATACCCTACATATTGAAGAACAGAGAATTCCCATTGGATCCAAAATGCTGAATAGATAAAGGAATGAAAATATATGTTATTACAACAATGGAAATACAATATCATTTTTTATTCTCTCACTCTGTTGATCTCAAACCCTCCCTGTCTCTTACATGGAGAGGAATCTGATTAGAGGGAAAACCGACAAGTGAGAATGACCATTACACTTGAGGAGTGTGTGTGTGTGTCTTTAATTGCAGCAGTGAGAGTCCACCGTAATCAAACTCATTCACCTACACTACAGGAAAACAGATATCCATGACCTTTGAACCAGAGAACAATTACCAAACAGAGGCTTAATCTACAACACTATAACACTCCATCACCTGGGCTCAAATACTGTCACATACGGTGCATTTGGAAAGTATTCAGACCCCTTGACTTTTTCCACATTTTGTTACGCTAGACTTATTCTAAAATTGATTAAAAAAAATTTTTTTTTACCTCAATCTACACACAATACCCCATATTGAAAAAAGCAAAAACTGGTTTTAGACATTTTTGCAAATGTATATGAACATTTATTTTTTATGTCACCTTCACATAAGTATTCAGACCCTTTACTCAGTACCTTGTTGAAGCACCTTTGGCAGCGATTACAAGTTTGGCACACCTGTATTTGGGGAGTTTCTCCCATTCTTCTCTGCAGATCCTCTCAAGCTCTGTCAGGTTGGATGGGGAGCGTCGCTGCACAGATGTTTTCCGGTCTCTCCAGAGATGCTCAATCGAGTTCAAGGCTCTGACTGGGCCACTCAAGGACATTCAGAGGCCACAACTGTGTTGTCTTGTCTGTATGATTAGGGTCGTTGTCCTGTTGGAAGGTAAACATTCACCCCAGTCTGAGGTCCTGAGTGATCTGGAGCAGGTTTTCATCATGGACCTCTCTGTACTTTGCTCAGTTCATCTTTCCCTCGATCCTGACTAGTGCCAGACTAGTGCCAGGTTTCCTCCAGACGTGACACTTGGCATTCACACCAAATAGTTCAATCTTGGTTTCATCAGACCAGAGAATCGTGTTTCTCATGGTCTGAAAGTCCTTTAGGTGGCTTTTGGCAAACTCCAAGTGGGCTGTCATGTGCCTTTTACTGAGGAGTGGCTTCCGTCTGGCCAATCAACCATAAAGGCCTGCTTGGTGGAGTGCTGCAGAGATGGTTGTCCCTCTGGAAGGTTCTCCCATCTACACAGAGGAACTCTGCGGCTCTGTCAGAGTGACCATTAGGTCATTGGTCACCTCCCTGACCAAGGCCCTTCTCCCCAGAATGCTCAGTTTGGCCAGGCGGCCAGCTCTAGGAAGACTCTTTGTGGTTCCAAACTAAATCCAATTAAGAATGACGGAGGCTAATGTGTTCTTAGAGGACCTTAAATGCTGAAGACGTTTTTTGGTACCCTTCCCCAGATCTGTGCCTCGACACAATCCTGTCTCGGAGCTCTACGGATAAATTCCTTCAACCTCATGGCTTGGTTTTTGCTCTGACATGCACTGTCAACTGTGGGACCTTATATAGACAGGTGGGTGCCTTTCCCAATCATGTACAATCAATTAAATTTACCACAGGTGGACACCAGTGAAGTTGTGGAAACATCTCAAGTATGATCAATGGACCTAAACTTAATTTAGAGTCTGAATTGTGGCTTTGCAAAGGGTCCTGAACACTGATGTAAATAAGGTATTTCTGTTTTCACTTTGTCATTATACGGTATTGTGTGCAGATTGATGAGGATTTTTTAAATTTAATCCATTTTAGAATAAGGCTGTAACAGCACAAAATGTGGAAAAAGTCAAGGGGTCTGAATACTTTTCGAATGCACCGTACATTTGAAGTAAATATTCAGATATCTTTCATTTGTAGTTGAATATTTTAATGTATTTGGAAATACACCTGGAAAGTATTCAGTATTTACCATAATGAAATACATGTATTTGAACCCAGATCTGGTCATCCCCACCGGCCAGTCTGAAAGACAGACAACACTCACAGGACCATGGTTTGATGAGAAGAGGGAGAGGAGTGTAACGGCAGATTTCCTCTTCGTCTGAAGAGGAGTAAGGATCGGACCAAGATGCGGCGTGGTAAGTGTTCATGAAGATTTTAATAAGAAAAGCACTGAACACTATGAAATACAAAAACAAACGAATACGTGAAATAATAACTGAAACAGTACCGCCTGGCGACAAACACACACACGGAAACAAACACCCACAAACCAACAGTGAAACCCAGGCTACCTAAATATGGTTCTCAATCAGGGACAATGATAAACAGCTGCCTCTGATTGAGAACCATATCAGGCCAAACACAGAAATAGAAAAAACATAGAAACACAAACATAGACTGCCCACCCCAACTCACGCCCTGACCATACTAAATAAAGACAAAACAAAGGAAATAAAGGTCAGAACGTGACAATGAGAGAGAAAGAGAGGGAGAGGAAAGAGAAAGAGAGGGGGAGGAAAGAGAAAGAGAGGGGGAGGAGAGAGAGAGAGGAGAGAGAGAGGAGAGAAAGAGAGAGGGAGACGAGAGAGAAAGAGAGAGGGAGACGAGAGAGAAAGAGAGGGAGAGGAGAGAGAAAGAGAGGGAGAGGAGAGAGAGAGGAGAGAGAGAGAGGAGAGAGAAAGAGAGGGAGAGGAGAGAGAGAGGAGAGAGAGAGGAGAGAGAGGAGAGAGAAAGAGAGAGGGAGACGAGAGAGAAAGAGAGGGAGAGGAGAGAGAGAGGAGAGAGAGGAGAGAGAAGAGAGAGAGAGGAGAGAGAGAGGAGAGAGAGAGAGGAGAGAGAGAGAGAGAGAAAGAGAGAGGGAGACGAGAGAGAAAGAGAGGGAGAGGAGAGAGAGGAGAGAGAGAGGAGAGAGAAAGAGAAAGAGAAAGGGAGACGAGAGAAAAAGAGAGTGAGATGAGAGAGAAAGTGAGGGAATGAGAAGAGTATGACAAATGAAGCAGCAGGTTGATAAAAAGAAAAGGAGGGAGGTTATGTGTGTGTGTGTGTGTGCGTGCACATTTCCTCTTGGTCTATTCCATTGAGTTCCTGAGCAAGATGACCGCTGTATGAATCTGACCAGTTCCATTTGTATTTTCGTGTCTTCCTTCGTAGCTAAATGCACACCATAACCCAGTTGACATGAGTCTCCATCTTTAATGTGTGAGATGACAGAGAAGTGGAGTGTAGAGGACCACTAAGTAACCAAACTGCAGGGTGACACAACATGACTGTTGACTGGGTAAATAACGTAACGCTAATTTACAAAAGGTCCCGGAATTTTATTTTGGGCTACAATCTATGGTAACTTTGGTGATTTATACTTGAATAACTTTAAAAAATGTATTCATATAAAATATACATTTTTTACAATGAGTGTACAAAACATTAAGAACACCTTCCTAATATGGAGGTGCACCCCCTATTGCCCTCAGAACAACCTCAATTCGTCGGGGCATGGACTCTACAAGGTGTCAAATGTGTTTTACAGGGATGCTGGCCCATTGTTGACTCCAATGCTTCCAACAGTTGGGTCAAGTTGGCTGGTTGTCCTTTGGATGGTGGACCATTCTTGATACACACGGGAAACTGTTGAGCTTGAAAAACCCAGCAGTTCTTGAAACAAACCGATGTGCCTGGCACCTACCCCCATACCCCGTTCAAATATTTTGTCTTTCCCGTTCACCCTCTGAATAGGGCAGCAGATAGCCTAGTGGTTAACAGCTTTGGGCCAGTAAACTGAAAGGTTGCTGGGTCAAATCGCAGGTAACCATGGTTGGCAGAGGAAGAACAATGATTCCAACACCCACACACTCACACTAACACCCACACAGTAACACCCATACACTAACATCCACACAATAACGCACACACACTCACACTCATGCCCACACACTAACACCCCCACACTAACACCCACATACTTACAATAACACACACGCACACACTAACACACACACTAACACCCACACACTCACACCAACACACACACACTGACACACCCCCACACACTAACACCCACACATGTACAATAACACACACACTCACACCATCACACACACACACACACACTAACACCCACAGACTCACACTAACACCCACACACTCACACTAACACACACACACTAACACACACCCACACACTAACACCCACACATGTACAATAAGACACACACTAACACCCACCAACACCCACACACCAACACACCAACACCCATACACTAACACCCGCACCCACACCCTCACACTAACACCCGCCTGCTAACACACTCTCACATTAACACACACTCACACACTAACACCCACACACTAACACCCACACACTAACACCCACACACTAATACCCACACACTAATACCCACACACTAACACCCACACACGAATACCCACACACGTACACTAACACCCATACATGAACACACCACACACTTACACTAACACCCACACCCAAACACACCCACCAACACCCACACACCAACACCCACACACTAACACCCACATACTTGCACCCACCCACTAACACCTACACACTCACACCCACACCCACACACTAACACCCACACATTTACAAAAACACAAACACACACTCACACTCATACACTAACACCCACACACTAACACTCATGCCAACACACTAACACTCCCACACTAACACACATACACTAACACCCACACCCACACACTCACACTAACACACACACTTACACACTAACAACCACACACTTACACACTAACAACCACACATTTACACTAACACCCACACACTAACTCCCACACACTTACAATAACACACACACACACTCACAGTAACACACACACTCACATACTAACACCCACACACTAACACCCACACACTTACAAACACATACACTAACCCCCACACCCACACACTCACACTAACACACACACTCACACTAACACACACACATTTACACTAACACCCACACACTAACACACTAAAACCCACACACTTACAGTAACACCCACACACACTCACACTAACACACACACTCACATACTAACACCCACACACTAATACCCACACACGTACACTAACACCCACACACTAACACCCACACACTTACATACACTAACACCCACACACACACACTCACACTAACACACACACTTACACACTAACAACCACACACTTACACACTAACAACCACACATTTACACTAACACCCACACACTTACAATAACACACACACACTCACACTAACACACACACTCACATACTAACACCCACACACTAATACCCACACACTTACACTAACACCCACACACAAACACCCCACACACTTACACACACTCACACGAACACCCACACTCACACACTATTACCCACAAACGTACACAAACACACTAACACGAACACGAACACCGACACACTCAATCTAACACCCACACCCAAACACACCCACTAACACCCACACACCAACACCCACACACTAACTCCCACACACTTGCCCCACCCACTAACACCTACACACTCACACCCACACCCACACACTAACACCCACACATTTACAAAAAACACACACACACACTCACACTAACACACACACACACTCATACACTAACACCCACACTCTAACACTCATGCCAACACACTAACACCCCCACACTAACACACATACACTAACACCCACACACACACACACACACAAACACACACACACACACTCAAACACACACACAGACACTCTCAAACACACACAGACACTCTCAAAACACACACACACACACAGACACTCTCAAACACACAAACACAGACACTCTCAAACACACACACACACACACACACAGACACTCTCAACACACACACACACAGACACTCTCAAACACACACACACACACAATGACACTCTCAAACACACACACACAGACACTCTCAAACACACAAACACAGACATTTTCAAACACACACACACACACTCTCAAACACACACACACACACAGACACTATCAAACACACACACACAACGACACTCTCAAACACACACACAATGACACTCTCAAACACACACACGCAATGACACTCTCAAACACACACACAATGACACTCTCAAACACACACACACACAGACACTCTCAAACACACACACACAATGACACTCTCAAACACACACACAATGACACTCTCAAACACACACACACACAGACACTCTCAAACACACACACACAATGACATTCTCAAACATACACACACAATGACACTCTCAAACACACACACACACAATGACACTCTCAAACACACACACACATACACTCTCAAACACACACACACAATGACACTCTCAAACACACACACACAGACACTCTCAAACACACACACACAATGACACTCTCAAACACACACACACAGACACTCTCAAACACACACACACAGACACTCTCAAACACACGCACACACACTCTCAAACACACACACACACACACACACACACACACACACACACACACACACACACACACACACACACACACACACACACACAGACACTCTCAAACACACACACACACAATGACACTCTCAAACACACACACACACACACACAGACACTCTCAAACACACAGACAGACACTCTCAAACACACACACACACACACACACTGCAGTGTAGCCTATTTTAAACTTGTCTGACCAAAGCCGGTCAACTCAGTACTAAATTCTAGTAGGAATCGCTGTCCAGATAACTTTAAGGATATGGGGGGGAACGCTAGCTAGCTCTGAATGTGTCATCCAGTATATCATGTTTAAAATTCAGATAGCAGGCAGGTAATCATGCTCGATCCATCCCCCAAAAATGTCAACTCCACATTTAAAAACCTCATCAGACATCTAGTGATTACGATTGACTCAGACAGAGAAATGGGGAAGAGGAATGCCCTAAGCAATTACTTCAGCTCCATGTCTTTTAATAAGGCCAGTGGAGACACACACACACACACACAGGCCCGCACGCACGCACACACACACAGACGAACGCAACGCCCAATCTCCCAGCACAGGTGTGAGGAGCAACAGGAAACAGGATGTAGATAGAGGAAGAGGAAGTGATGCGTATATACCTGAGCCTCTCTTGGAGACCGTCTTCATGCTGCGGGACAGGGTGATATACAGCAGAATCAGGAGAGGGATAGGAGTCCTCATCTTCCACCAGACCTAGCAGCCTGAGAGACAAAGAGAGAGAGAAGGAGAGTGAGAGAGAGTGTGAGAGGGGGGACATTTACAGAGAATCAGATAGAGAGAGAGTTAGAGGGGGAGAGAGATGGTGAGATACAGAGAGAGGGGAGGGTGAGAAAGAGTGAGATACCGAGACAGAGAGAGAGAGAGAGAGAGAGAGAGAGAGAGAGAGAGAGAAAGAGAGAGGGAGGGAAAGAGAGAGAGAGATTGAGGGAGAGAGAAAAAGTCAGCCATTTTTCAATAGAGGATCACGTTTTCCCCACATCGAAGACAGCAGAGCCATCAGAGAAAAAATATGTATTTAACCCGCGCGCGCACACACACACACACACACACACACACACACACACACACACACACACACACACACACACACACACACACACACACACACACACACACACACACACACACACACACTCCTGTCCTCACATTCCCCTAAGGGCATCTAATGGTGATTGCAATAGAGACAAGTTATCATAGCAGGAGCTATTTTAAGAGGTACCATTCCCTGGCAGAGATGCTGACAAATCAATAAAGAGATAATTACATGTGTAAAGAAAACCATTTTTAACCACTGGCTTCATTCAATGGAGGAGTGTGAAGGTTGGGATGTGGGGGATTTCAATTCATACACACTAACACACACTCACACTAACACTCACTAACACTAACACACACTCACACTAACACACACACTCACACTAACAACCACACACTCACATATTTACAATAACACTAACACACAACCACTAAAACCCACACAGTTACACTCTCACAATCACAATCACACGAACACTAACACACACACACTCACACTAACATACACTCACACTAACACTAACACACACACACACACTTACAATAACACCCACACAATGACACACACGCACTCCCACTAACACACACTCCCACTAACACCCACACACTAACACACACACACAATAACACACACACTCACACTAACACCCACACACTCACACTAACACACACTAACACCCACACCCACACCCACACCCACATACTCACACTAACACACACTAACACCAACACCAACACACACTCACACCAACACACACTAACACCAACACAATCACACTCCCACCAACACCCACACACTCACACTAACACCAACACACTAACACACACTAACACCCACACACGTCCACTAACAACCACACACTCACACTGACACTAACACCCACACCCACACACTCACACTAAAACCCACACACTCACACTAACACCCACACACTCACACTAACACCCACACACTAACACACCCACACCCACACACTAACACCGACACCCTCAAACCGACATACTCTCACACCAACAACCACACATTCAAACTAACACACACTCACACTAACACCAATACACACACACACTAACACTAACACTAACACCCACACCAACACACACTCACACCCACACACTCACACTCACACACTCACACCAACAACCACACAATCACACTAACACTAACACCAATACACTCATACTAACACCCAGACACCAAAATACACTCACACTAACACCCACACACTAACACACACCCACACTACACACTAACACCGACACCCTCAAACCGACACACTCTCACACCAACAACCACACATTCAAACTAACACACACTCACACTAACACCAATACACACACACACTAACACCAACAACCACACAATCACACTAACACTAACACCAATACACTCATACTAACACCCAGACACTAAAATACACTCACACTAACACCCACACACTCTTACTAACACCAATACACACACACTAACACATACTAACACCCACGCACACTAACACCCACACACTGCAACCAACACACACTCACACTAACACCCACACACTCACACTCACTAACACCCACCCACACACCTACTAACACCTACACACTAACACACACTCACACTAACACCAACACCAACACACACTAACACCCAAACACACACTAACACACACACACTCACACTAACACACACACACACACACACACACACACACACACACACACACACACACACACACACTAACACCAATACACTCATACTAACACCCACACACCAACACACACTCACACTAACACCCACACACTCACACTCACACTAACATCAATACACACACACTAACACACACTAACACCCACACATTCACACTAACACCCAAACACACACTAACACACACCCACCCACACACACCAACACACACTCACACTCACACTCACACCCACACACTCACACACACTAACACCTACACACTAACACACACTCACACTAACACCCACCCACACACTAACACCTACACACTAACACCAACACCAACACACCCAAACACACACTAACCCACACACGCGCACACTAACGCACACACGTACACACACACACACACACACACACACACACACACACACACACACACACACACACACACACACGCACACACACACACACAGACCCACACACTCACACCCACATACTCACACTAACACACACTAACACCCACACTTACACTAACACACACTCACACTAACACCCACACACTCACACTAACACAACACACACTCACACCAACACACACGCACACTAACACCCACACACTCATACTAACACCCACACACTCACACTAACAGACACACACTAACACCAACACACACTCACACTAACACACACACTAACACCCAAACACTCATACCAACACACACTCACACTAACACACACTAACACCCAAACACTCCCACCAACACACACTCACACTAACACCCACACACTCACACTAATGCCCACACACTCACACTAATGCCCACGCACACACACTAACACCCACCCACACACTAACACACACACACTAACACCAACACACACTCACACTAACACCAACACACACTCAGACTAACACACACTCACACCCACACACTCACACACACGAACACCAACACACACTCACACTCAAACACACACCAACACACACACTAACACCCCCACACTGACACCAACACCAACACACACTCACACTAACACCCACACCCACACACTCACACACACTAACACCCACACACCTACTAACACCTACACACTAACACACACTCACACTAACACCAACACCAACACACACTAACACCCAAACACACACTAACACACATACACTCACACTAACACACACACACACACACTAACACCAATACACTCATACTAACACCCACACACCAACACACACTCACACTAACACCCACACACTCACACTCACACTAACATCAATACACACACTAACACACACTAACACCCACACACAGACTAACACCCACACACTGACACCAACACACATTCACACTAACACCCAAACACACACTAACACACACCCACCCACACACACCTACACACTAACACACACTCACACTAACACCCACCCACACACACACTAACACCTACACACTAACACCAACACCAACACACACTAACACCCAAACACACACTAACCCACACACGCGCACACTAACGCACACACGCACTCACACACACACACACACACACACACACACACACACACACACACACACACACACACACACACACACACACACTAACGCCCACACACTCACACTCACATACTCACACTAACACACACTAACACCCACACTTACACTAACACACAATCACACTAACACCCACACACTCACACTAACACACACACACACTCACACCAACACACACGCACACTAACACCCACACACTCATACTAACACCAACACACACTCACACTAACACACACACTAACACCCAAACACTCATACCAACACACACTCACACTAACACCCACACACTCACACTAATGCCCACACACTCACACTAACACACACTAACACCCAAACACTCCCACCAACACACACTCACACTAACACCCACACACTCACACTAATGCCCACACACTCACACTAATGCCCACGCACACACACTAACACCCACACACACACTAACACACACACACTAACACCAACACACACTCACACTAACACCAACACACACTCAGACTAACACACACTCACACTAACACCCACACACTCACACTAACACACACTAACACAAAACACACTCACACAAACACCAACACACACTCACACTAACACACACACACTCACACTAACACACACACACTCACACACACACTCTCACTAACACCCACACACTCACACTAACACCCACTAACACCAACACACACTCAAACTAACACCCCCACACTCAAACTAACACCCACACACTCAAACTAACACCCACACACTCACACACATACTAACACCCACACACTCACACTAACACACACTCACACTAACACACACACACTCACACACTAACACCCCCACACTCACACTAACACCCACACATTTACATCCACACACACTGACACACTCACACGAACACTCACACACTCACACCCACTAACTTCTTGACGCTACACATCCCTTTAGAGGGGATAATTGTCATCAACAACTGCTGAATTGCATAGCGCCACATTCAAATAATATTACTACAAATATTTATATTCATGAAATCACAAGTCCAATATAGCAAAACACAGCTTAGCCTTTTGTTAATCCACTTGTCGTATCAGATTTTGAAAATATGCTTTACAGCGAAAGCAATCCAAGCGTTTGTGTAAGTTTATCGATCGCCCGACAAAACATTATGAACACCTAGCATCAAGTAGCTTGGTCACGAAAATCAGAAAAACAATCAAATTAATCGTTTACCTTTGATGATCTTCGAATGTTTTCACTCACGAGACTCCCAGTTACACAATAAATGTTCCTTTTGTTCCATAAAGATTGTTCCATGATTGTTTTTATATCCAAAATACCTCTGTTTGTTTGGCGCGTTATGTTCAGAAATACACAGGAAAGAGCGGTCACGACAACGCAGACAAATAGTATCCGTAATGTCCACAAGAAACATGTCAAACGTTTTTTATAATCAATCCTCAGGTTGTTTTTAAAATATATAATCGATAATATATCAACCGCAACTGTCTTTTGCAGTAGGAGAGGGAAAGGCAATGGCTGCCCAAACTCTGTTGCGCCAAGCAAAACACTGCTGGAACCCGGCCATACAATGACGCAATGTTATCTTTCTCGCTCATTTTTCAAAATAAAAGCCTGAAACTATGTCTAAAGGCTGTTGACACCTTGAGGAAGCCATAGGAAAAGGAATCTGGTTGATATCCCTTTAAATGGAGCGAAGGCAGGCTATGGAACATGGAGTTTTCAAAATAGAAGCCACTTCCTGGTTTGATTTTCAATATCAGTTCTATTATACTCACAGACAATATTTTGACAGTTATGGAAACTTTAGAGTGTTTTCTATCCTAATCTGTCAATTATATGCATATATGCATCTGGTCCTGAGAAATAGGCCGTTTACTTTAGGAACGTTATTTTTCCAAACATAAAAATAGTGCCCCCTAGCTTCAAGAGGCTAACACACACACACACACACACACACACACACACACACACACACACACACACACACACACACACACACACACACACACACACTAACACCCACACACTAACACCAACACCCACCAACACCCACACACTAACACCAACACTCACTCATACTAACACCCACACTCACACTAACACCCACACCCACACACTCACACTAACACACACTAACACCAACACACTAACACCAACACCCACGAACACCCACACACTAACACCAACACTCACTCATACTAACACCCACACCCACACACTCACACACACACACTCACACATACACTAACACCCACACACTCATACTAACACACACACACTCACACATACACGAACACCCACACACTCACACTAACACCAATACACTCACACTAACACCAACACACTCACACTAACACACACTAACACACACACATACACTAACAAGCACACACTCACACCCACACCCACACACTCATACTAACACCCACACACACCCACACACTAACACTAACACACACTCACACTAACACCCACACACTCACACTAACACCCACACACTAAATGTACATATCTACCTCAAATACTCCAGTATACCTGCACATTGTCCATTTACCTTGTATATAGCTTCCTCTTGTAATTCTAATGTTTTTTTTATTAGTTATCATTAGTTATACTTGTTTTCATATTGAATACTGCTGGGTAGGGCTTGTGCATGTGACAAATAAAACTTGAACTTGAAAATTCCATACAATCCTCAAAAGTTTCCACATACAAAATACTCAGAAATTCTCATTTTACGTAAGCCTTCTCACAGACAATCACGTTGTTTGAAAATATCTCAGCCGTCTCATGTTAACAGATGAAGGTGGTAGGTTCATCTCATTGTGGTAAACAACATACTCTAAGATATAGTAACCCACTCCAATGACTAGACTGTGATATGAATATGTGTGTGTGTGTGCGTGCGTGTGCGTGCGTGCGTGTGTGTGTGTGTGTGTGTGTGTGTGTGTGTGTGTGTGTGTGTCTTTCTGTGTGTGTGTGTGTGTGTGTGTGTGTGTGTGTGTGTGTGTGTGTGTGTGTGTGTGTGTGTGTAGGTGTATGACATTGAAGATTAATGGATTTCCTGGTGATTAACTGTAAGTGAATAGAAAGAAGTGTGTTTAGTTTGGAGAACAGACATCAACACCATTTAGTCCACATTACCTGTCTCTGATGTGCTGTGACAGTACAACATATGCTGCAAGGTGTAATTTTATTGGGCAATCCTTTGTCCTTTCCACTGAAGTGCTTTTCGATTGGTCACTCTCTGTCCTCTGGTGTGCTGTTAGATTGGGCAGAAACATTACATGACCTAAAGTATGTGGACACCTGCTCGTCGAACATCTCATTCCAGAATCATGGGCGTTAATATGGAGTTGGTCCCCCCTTTGCTGCTATAATAGCCTCCACTCTTCTGGAAGGCTTTCCACTAGATGTTGGAACATTGTTGCAGGGACTTGCTTCCATTCAGCCACAAGAGCATTATTGAGGTCGGGCACTGATGTTGGACGATTAGGCCTGACTCACAGTCAGCTTTCCAATTTATCCCAAAGGTGTTTGATGGGGTTGAGGTCTGGGCATTGTGCAGGCCAGTCAAGTTCTTCCACACCGATCCCGGCAAACCATTTCTGTATGGACCTTGCTTTCTGCACTGGGCATTGTCAAGCTGAAACAGGAAAGGGCCTTCCCCAAACTGTTGCCACAAAGTTGGAAGCACAGAATAATCTAGAAAGTAATTGTATGCTGTGGCGTTAAGATTTCCCTTCCCTGGAACTAAGGGGCCTGAACCAAGAAAAACAGCCGCAGACCATTATTCCTCCTCCACCAAACTTTACAGTTGGCACTATGCATTGAGGCAGGTAGCTTTCTCCTGGCATCCTGCCAAACCCAGATTCGTCCATCAGACTGCCAGATGGTGAAGCGCGATTCATCACTCCAGAGAACGAGCGTGTGTATGTGTCTATATGTATCGAAATTTAGATGGAAAAGACACAATATTTCCACACTGTATTAACTGGAGCCATAATGATGACAACTATAATTCAGTGCTCTTTTGCATGAGGAGATGATGGTCTTCAATCCCATTTCATTATTTTACCAAACAATCAAAACAAAGCTCTTGTAGAACCCTGCAAATGGAAAAGGCCTGCAGATGCAAATACAGTAGAGTGAGTGGGCTGGGCTGGATTCAGATGTGAATACAGTAGAGTGAGTGGGCTGGGCTAGATTCAGATGTGAATACAGTAGAGTGAGTGGGCTGGGCTGGATTCAGATGTGAATACAGTAGAGTGAGTGGGCTGGGCTGGATTCAGATGTGAATACAGTAGAGTGAGTGGGCTGGGCTGGATTCAGATGTGAATACAGTAGAGTGAGGGGCTGGGCTGGATTCAGATGTGAATACAGTAGAGTGAGTGGGCTGGGCTGGATTCAGATGTGAATACAGTAGAGTGAGTCGGCTGGGCTGGATTCAGATGTGAATACAGTAAAGTGAGTGGGCTGGGCTGGATTCAGATGTGAATACAGTAGAGTGAGTGTGCTGGGCTGGATTCAGATGTGAATACAGTAGAGTGAGTGGGCTGGGCTGGATTCAGATGTGAATACAGTAGAGTGAGTGGGCTGGGCTGGATTCAGATGTGAATACAGTAAAGTGAGTGGGCTGGGCTGGATTCAGATGTGAATACAGTAGAGTGAGTGGGCTGGGCTGGGCTGGATGCAGATGTGAATACAGTAGAGTGAGTGGGCTGGGCTGGATGCAGATGTGAATACAGTAGTGTGAGTGGGCTGGGCTGGATTCAGATGTGAATACAGTAGTGTGAGTGGGCTGGGCTGGATTCAGTTGAAGTGTTTCTATTGAGATTTGAAAGGCACACAATTCCGCTGTGGCTACCGTAGGAACAAGGGGGTCAGAGGTGACAGCGATCATAGACTGAGATGAGATGAGATGAGAGGAGGAGAGAAACAACAAACGGCCTTGGGAAGACTGGAGGCAGTTCAAAATCAAATCAAATTTTATTGGTCACATACACATATTTAGCAGATGTTATTGCAGGTGTAGCTGCCAGCCACCATGTCGCCAGTGGTCTCTATGCTACTCCTGCATGTCCGCATGTTGGCCAGTGGTCTCTATGCTGCTCCTGCCTGACCGCATGTTGGCCAGTGGTCTCTATGCTACTCCTGCCTGTCCGCATGTTGGCCAGTGGTCTCTATGCTGCTCCTGCCTGTCCCCATGTTGGCTAGTGGTCTCTATGCTGCTCCTGCCTGTCCCCATGTTGGCTAGTGGTCTCTATGCTGCTCCTGCCTGTCCCCATGTTGGCTAGTGGTCTCTATGCTGCTCCTGCCTGTCCCCATGTTGGCCAGTGGTCTCTATGCTGCTCCTGCCTGTCCCCATGTTGGCCAGTGGTCTCTATGCTGCTCCTGCCTGTCCCCATGTTGGCCAGTGGTCTCTATGCTGCTCCTGCCTGTCCGCATGTTGGCCAGTGGTCTCTATGCTGCTCCTGCCTGTCCCCATGTTGGCCAGTGGTCTCTATGCTGCTCCTGCCTGTCCGCATGTTGGCCAGTGGTCTCTATGCTGCTCCTGCCTGTCTGCATGTTGGCCAGTGGTCTCTATGCTGCTCCTGCCTGTCCCCATGTTGGCCAGTGGTCTCTATGCTGCTCCTGCCTGTCCGCATGTTGGCCAGTGGTCTCTATGCTGCTCCTGCCTGTCCGCATGTTGGCCAGTGGTCTCTATGCTGCTCCTGCCTGTCCCCATGTTGGCCAGTAGTCTCTATGCTGCTCCTGCCTGTCCCCATGTTGGCCAGTGGTCTCTATGCTGCTCCTGCCTGTCCCCATGTTGGCCAGTGGTCTCTATGCTGCTCCTGCCTGTCTGCATGTTTGGCAGTGGTCTCTATGCTTCTCCTGCCTGTCCGCATGTTGGCCAGTGGTCTCTATGCTGCTCCTGCCTGTCCGCATGTTGGCCAGTGGTCTCTATGCTGCTCCTGCCTGTCCCCATGTTGGCCAGTAGTCTCTATGCTGCTCCTGCCTGTCCCCATGTTGGCCAGTGGTCTCTATGCTGCTCCTGCCTGTCCACATGTTGGCCAGTGGTCTCTATGCTGCTCCTGCCTGTCCCCATGTTGGCCAGTGGTCTCTATGCTGCTCCTGCCTGTCCGCATGTTGGCCAGTGGTCTCTATGCTGCTCCGGCCTGTCCCCATGTTGGCCAGTGGTCTCTATGCTGCTCCTGCCTGTCCCCATGTTGGCCAGTGGTCTCTATGCTGCTCCTGCCTGTCCCCATGTTGGCCAGTGGTCTCTATGCTGCTCCTGCCTGTCCCCATGTTGGCCAGTGGTCTCTATGCTGCTCCTGCCTGTCCCCATGTTGGCCAGTGGTCTCTATGCTGCTCCTGCCTGTCCCCATGTTGGCCAGTAGTCTCTATGCTGCTCCTGCCTGTCCCCATGTTGGCCAGTGGTCTCTATGCTGCTCCTGCCTCTCCGCATGTTGGCCAGTAGTCTCTATGCTGCTCCTGCCTGTCCCCATGTTGGCCAGTGGTCTCTATGCTGCTCCTGCCTGTCCCCATGTTGGCCAGTGGTCTCTATGCTGCTCCTGCCTGTCTGCATGTTGGCCAGTGGTCTCTATGCTGCTCCTGCCTGTCCCCATGTTGGCCAGTGGTCTCTATGCTGCTCCTGCCTGTCCCCATGTTGGCCAGTGGTCTCTATGCTGCTCCTGCCTGTCCCCATGTTGGCCAGTGGTCTCTATGCTGCTCCTGCCTGTCCGCATGTTGGCCAGTGGTCTCTATGCTGCTCCGGCCTGACCCATGTTGGCCAGTGGTCTCTATGCTGCTCCTGCCTGTCCCCATGTTGGCTAGTGGTCTCTATGCTGCTCCTGCCTGTCCCCATGTTGGCCAGTGGTCTCTATGCTGCTCCTGCCTGTCCCCATGTTGGCCAGTGGTCTCTATGCTGCTCCTGCCTGTCCCCATGTTGGCCAGTGGTCTCTATGCTGCTCCTGCCTGTCCGCATGTTGGCCAGTAGTCTCTATACTGCTCCTGCCTGTCCCCATGTTGGCCAGCGGTCTCTATGCTGCTCCTGCCTCTCCGCATGTTGGCCAGTAGTCTCTATGCTGCTCCTGCCTGTCCCCATGTTGGCCAGTGGTCTCTATGCTGCTCCTGCCTGTCCCCATGTTGGCCAGTGGTCTCATGTTGGCCAGTGGCTCCTGCCTGTCCCCATGTTGGCCAGTGGTCTCTATGCTGCTCCTGCCTGTCCCCATGTTGGCCAGTGGTCTCTATGCTGCTCCTGCCTGTCTGCATGTTGGCTAGTGGTCTCTATGCTGCTCCTGCCTGTCTGCATGTTGGCCAGTGGTCTCTATGCTGCTCCTGCCTGTCTGCATGTTCCAGTGGTCTCATGCTGCTCCTGCCTGTCTGCATGTTGGCCAGTGGTCTCTATGCTGCTCCTGCCTGTCCCCATGTTGGCCAGTGGTCTCTATGCTGCTCCTGCCTGTCCCAATGTTGGCCAGTGGTCTCTATGCTGCTCCTGCCTGTCCCCATGCCTGTTGGCCAGTGGTCTCTGTTGGCCAGTGCTCCTGCCTGTCTGCATGTTGGCCAGTGGTCTCTATGCTGCTCCTGCCTGTCCCCATGTTGGCCAGTGGTCTCTATGCTGCTCCTGCCTGTCTGCATGTTGGCCAGTGGTCTCTATGCTGCTCCTGCCTCCCCATGTTGGCCCCCATGCTCCTGCCTGTCCCCATGTTGGCCAGTGGTCTCTATGCTGCTCCTGCCTGTCTGCATGTTGGCCAGTGGTCTCTATGCTGCTCCTGCCTGTCCCCATGTTGGCCAGTGGTCTCTATGCTGCTCCTGCCTGTCCCCATGTTGGCCAGTGGTCTCTATGCTGCTCCTGCCTGTCCCCATGTTGGCCAGTGGTCTCTATGCTGCTCCTGCCTGTCTGCATGTTGGCCAGTGGTCTCTATGCTGCTCCTGCCTGTCCCCATGTTGGCCAGTGGTCTCTATGCTGCTCCTGCCTGTCCCCATGTTGGCCAGTGGTCTCTATGCTGCTCCTGCCTGTCCCCATGTTGGCCAGTGGTCTCTATGCTGCTCCTGCCTGTCCCATGTTGGCCAGTGGTCTCTATGCTGCTCCTGCCTGTCCCCATGTTGGCCAGTGGTCTCTATGCTGCTCCTGCCTGTCCCCATGTTGGCCAGTGGTCTCTATGCTGCTCCTGCCTGTCCCCATGTCTGCATGTTGGCCAGTGGTCTCTATGCTGCTCCTGCCTGTCCCCATGTTGGCCAGTGGTCTCTATGCTGCTCCTGCCTGTCCCCATGTTGGCCAGTGGTCTCTATGCTGCTCCTGCCTGTCTGCATGTTGGCCAGTGGTCTCTATGCTGCTCCTGCCTGTCCCCATGTTGGCCAGTGGTCTCTATGCTGCTCCTGCCTGTCCCCATGTTGGCCAGTGGTCTCTATGCTGCTCCTGCCTGTCTGCATGTTGGCCAGTGGTCTCTATGCTGCTCCTGCCTGTCTGCATGTTGGCCAGTGGTCTCTATGCTGCTCCTGCATGTCTGCATGTTGGCCAGTGGTCTCTATGCTGCTCCTGCCTGTCTGCATGTTGGCCAGTGGTCTCTATGCTGCTCCTGCCTGTCTGCATGTTGGCCAGTGGTCTCTATGCTGCTCCTGCCTGTCTGCATGTTGGCCAGTGGTCTCTATGCTGCTCCGGCCTGTCCCCATGTTGGCCAGTGGTCTCTATGCTGCTCCGGCCTGTCCCCATGTTGGCCAGTGGTCTCTATGCTGCTCCTGCCTGTCTGCATGTTGGCCAGTGGTCTCTATGCTGCTCCTGCCTGTCCCCATGTTGGCCAGTGGTCTCTATGCTGCTCCTGCCTGTCTGCATGTTGGCCAGTGGTCTCTATGCTGCTCCGGCCTGTCCCCATGTTGGCCAGTGGTCTCTATGCTGCTCCTGCCTGTCTGCATGTTGGCCAGTGGTCTCTATGCTGCTCCTGCCTGTCCCCATGTTGGCCAGTGGTCTCTATGCTGCTCCTGCCTGTCCCCATGTTGGCCAGTGGTCTCTATGCTGCTCCGGCCTGTCCCCATGTTGGCCAGTGGTCTCTATGCTGCTCCTGCCTGTCCCCATGTTGGCCAGTGGTCTCTATGCTGCTCCTGCCTGTCCGCATGTTGGCCAGTGGTCTCTATGCTGCTCCTGCCTGTCCCCATGTTGGCCAGTGGTCTCTATGCTGCTCCTGCCTGTCCGCATGTTGGCCAGTAGTCTCTATGCTGCTCCTGCCTGTCCGCATGTTGGCCAGTGGTCTCTATGCTGCTCCCTGTCCCCCTGTCTCCTGCCTGTCTGCATGTTGGCCAGTGGTCTCTATGCTGCTCCTGCCTGTCCCCATGTTGGCCAGTGGTCTCTATGCTGCTCCTGCCTGTCCCCATGTTGGCCAGTGGTCTCTATGCTGCTCCTGCCTGTCTGCATGTTGGCCAGTGGTCTCTATGCTGCTCCTGCCTGTCCCCATGTTGGCCAGTGGTCTCTATGCTGCTCCTGCCTGTCTGCATGTTGGCCAGTGGTCTCTATGCTGCTCCTGCCTGTCCCCATTTTGGCTAGTGGTCTCTATGCTGCTCCTGCCTGTCCCCATGTTGGCCAGTGGTCTCTATGCTGCTCCTGCCTGTCTGCATGTTGGCCAGTGGTCTCTATGCTGCTCCTGCCTGTCTGCATGTTGGCCAGTGGTCTCTATGCTGCTCCTGCCTGTCCGCATGTTGGCCAGTAGTCTCTATGCTGCTCCTGCCTGTCTGCATGTTGGCCAGTGGTCTCTATGCTGCTCCTGCCTGTCCCCATGTTGGCCAGTGGTCTCTATGCTGCTCCTGCCTGTCCCCATGTTGGCCAGTGGTCTCTATGCTGCTCCTGCCTGTCCCCATGTTGGCCAGTGGTCTCTATGCTGCTCCTGCCTGTCCCCATGTTGGCCAGTGGTCTCTATGCTGCTCCTGCCTGTCTGCATGTTGGCCAGTGGTCTCTATGCTGCTCCTGCCTGTCTGCATGTTGGCCAGTGGTCTCTATGCTGCTCCTGCCTGTCCCCATGTTGGCCAGTGGTCTCTATGCTGCTCCTGCCTGTCTGCATGTTGGCCAGTGGTCTCTATGCTGCTCCTGCCTGTCCCCATGTTGGCCAGTGGTCTCTATGCTGCTCCTGCCTGTCCCCATGTTGGCCAGTAGTCTCTATGCTGCTCCTGCCTGTCCCCATGTTGGCCAGTGGTCTCTATGCTGCTCCTGCCTGTCCCCATGTTGGCCAGTGGTCTCTATGCTGCTCCTGCCTGTCCCCATGTTGGCCAGTGGTCTCTATGCTGCTCCTGCCTGTCTGCATGTTGGCCAGTGGTCTCTATGCTGCTCCTGCCTGTCTGCATGTTGGCCAGTGGTCTCTATGCAGCTCCGGCCTGTCCCCATGTTGGCCAGTGGTCTCTATGCTGCTCCGGCCTGTCCCCATGTTGGCCAGTGGTCTCTATGCTGCTCCTGCCTGTCCCCATGTTGGCCAGTGGTCTCTATGCTGCTCCTGCCTGTCTGCATGTTGGCCAGTGGTCTCTATGCTGCTCCTGCCTGTCCCCATGTTGGCCAGTGGTCTCTATGCTGCTCCTGCCTGTCTGCATGTTGGCCAGTGGTCTCTATGCTGCTCCTGCCTGTCCCCATGTTGGCCAGTGGTCTCTATGCTGCTCCTGCCTGTCTGCATGTTGGCCAGTGGTCTCTATGCTGCTCCGGCCTGTCCCCATGTTGGCCAGTGGTCTCTATGCTGCTCCTGCCTGTCCCCATGTTGGCCAGTGGTCTCTATGCTGCTCCGGCCTGTCCCCATGTTGGCCAGTGGTCTCTATGCTGCTCCTGCCTCCCCTGCCTGTCTGCCTGTCCGCATGTTGGCCAGTGGTCTCTATGCTGCTCCTGCCTGTCCTGCATGTTGGCCAGTGGTCTCTATGCTGCTCCTGCCTGTCTGCATGTTGGCCAGTGGTCTCTATGCTGCTCCTGCCTGTCTGCATGTTGGCCAGTGCTGCTCCTGCCTGTCTGCATGTTGGCCAGTGGTCTCTATGCTGCTCCTGCCTGTCCCCATGTTGGCCAGTGGTCTCTATGCTGCTCCTGCCTGTCCCCATGTTGGCCAGTGGTCTCTATGCTGCTCCTGCCTGTCCCCATGTTGGCCAGTGGTCTCTATGCTGCTCCTGCCTGTCCCCATGTTGGCCAGTGGTCTCTATGCTGCTCCTGCCTGCTCCTGCCTGTCTGCATGTTGGCCAGTGGTCTCTATGCTGCTCCTGCCTGTCCCCATGTTGGCCAGTGGTCTCTATGCTGCTCCTGCCTGTCTGCATGTTGGCCAGTGGTCTCTATGCTGCTCCTGCCTGTCCCCATGTTGGCCAGTGGTCTCTATGCTGCTCCTGCCTGTCCCCATGTTGGCCAGTAGTCTCTATGCTGCTCCTGCCTGTCCCCATGTTGGCCAGTGGTCTCTATGCTGCTCCTGCCTGTCCCCATGTTGGCCAGTGGTCTCTATGCTGCTCCTGCCTGTCCCCATGTTGGCCAGTGGTCTCTATGCTGCTCCTGCCTGTCTGCATGTTGGCCAGTGGTCTCTATGCTGCTCCTGCCTGTCCGCATGTTGGCCAGTGGCTGACTGTCTCCTGAGTGTCAAACTCTTCCCTGATACAGTCTTCTCCCCACAACAATAGCATGGCGCACCTGAAGACCCAACCATGTCAAGCCTTCAAAGGCCCAGTGGGACCAGGGCATTGTGACCCCCACCCCCTCACTTGTCCTCTCTCTCCATTCCCCATCTACTACTTTAGTATTATCTGCTGAGAGGTACAGACTGTGAAACAAAGACTCTTTCTCCCAAACAAACACACAGACCAGACCACTAACTCCTCAACCAGGGTTATAATGGGGGTCAAAACATTACATCACTTCTGTGAAGTTTATGCCTCTGTGGATGCAGTGAAGATTTGCCAACACAAACACATGCCAACTTCTCTTGAAGACACAAGTGACTGTAAAAAAACCCCACCATCACTTTGAAATTTCTCCAAGTTCCATTCATTTTCATAAAACTTCTCAAAATTCACGTCAAAAGTTCTGTTATCATTTCAAGGATATCGGGGCTATATACCATGTCCAAAGTCATGTTTGTAGTCGCTTCATTTCACCCAGTAGGAAAAAGGCTTGATTTCCCCAAACTAAAGAAGAAGAATGCATCGGGCTAGTCTCATTTGAATATGCCAGACTGAGTTCCTAAGTTCAGTTGTTTCCAGGGCAACACAGGTAATCAGGAGGGAGAGGTAATAAGGTGAGGTGGAGCGGCATTGCTAAGCTAGCGTAGCTTTAAATGACTATCTCTCCCAGGAATACACATTGGGAAATGTTTCATCAATAATAATATCCAACCAACCTAAATTAAACCTTTTCATCCGTCTATGTTTTCATAGATTTTTGATTATAGAAGTTCTAAAGCGATTTGCCACTTTGAAGAGTTAGAGGGATACTAGGGCTGTGTAAAGTAGGGCACAAGACTGTGGAACACACACACACACTCAGTAATACAGAGAAATGACCATCTGATAGGAGTAGTGAAGGTATGGATCTGGCCCATGTGGATCTCCTTCCACCACGCTGGCAAACACTATGATATATAACCTGACCAGCATCCACACACGCCAGTCAAACTCATTTCCTCCGAGGTGTGTGTGAGAGTGTACACACAGCGTCATGGTGGGATATCCACGTTTCAGGGGCGATTGACACCACCGCCGACACATTCACACTCATCACATTCGCTGCTGCTACTTACAGTTCCTTCAGAAAGTATTCAAACCCCTTGACTTATTCTACATGTTGTTGTGTGACATGCTGAATTCAAAATGGGATTAAATCCATTTTTCTCTCACCCCTCTATACACAATACTCCACAATGACAAAGTGAAAACATGTTTTTTTTAAACATTTTATGCACATTTATTGAATACTCAGTTAAATAAGTATTCACACACTTAAGTCAATACATGTTAGAATCACCTTTGGCAGTGATTATAGCTGTGAAGCATTCTGGGTAATTCCCACGGGGAACCAGTATAAAGAAGTACAATAATGTATTCACTCACTACTGTAAGTCATTCTGGATAAGAGTGTCTGCTAAATGACTAAAATATACACATTTAAAATGTAATGCCACTGTGCTTGAAAATATGAAGAGCGGTACTAGGTGTTGTGCTGGATTTGCAGGAAAAATATTTATATTCAGGACATGACGATCATTTCATTGCCACATTTTTTGCAGTGTTACTATACTACCTTATTGCAAACAGGATACATGTTTTGGATTGTTTTTATTCTGTACAGGCTTCCTTCTTTTCACTCTGGCATTTAGGTTAGTATTGTGGAGTAACTACAATGTTGTTGATCCATCCTCAGTTTTCTCCTATCACATCCATTAAACTCTGTAACTGTTTTAAAATCTCCATTGGCCTCATGGTAAAATCCCTGAGAGGTTTCCTTCCTCTCCGTCAACTAAGTTAGGAAGGACGCCTGTGTCTTTGTAGTAACTGGGTGTATTGATACATCATTGCACAGACACATGTATATACACACACACACACACACACACACACACACACACACACACGATAACATACGCACTATACATACACATGGATTTAGTAATGTAGATATGTGGTAGTGGTGGAGTAGGGGCCTAAGTGTTGTGAAAACTGTGAATCTATTAAAATTGTATAAACTGCCTTAATTTTGCTGGATCCCAGAAAGAATAACTGCTGCTTTGGCAGCAGCTAATGGCGATCAATAATAAATATAAGTACAAAAGTGTAATTAATAACTTTGCCATGCTGAAAGGGATATCCAATGTCTGCTTTTTTTTATTTTGACCCATCTACCAATAGGTGCTCTTCTTTGTGAAGCATTGGAAAACCTCCCTGGTCTTTGTGGTTGAATCTGTGAAATTCACTGCACGACTGAGAGACTTTTCCGATCATTGTATGTGTCGGGTACCGCTTGCCTTCTGTCTATAAGTGGAAAATGAGGGTTACGGCCCAGCGTTGGGCTACGACGTCCTGAAAGAAGGGCGATGGAGTTGACTGTCTGCTGCCATTGTTGTAGGAATGTATGTCCCTGGACAGCTGTTTCTCCCTCCCTGCTCCCTTACTTACTGTTCAGCAAATTCAATTATCGTCTCACCCTATGTGTCCCGCTGTGTGTGTGTGAACGCGTGAGTATGCATTTGTAAGTCTGTGTGTGTGGGGTGTGTGTGTGTGTGTGTGTGTGTGTGTGTGTGTGTGTGTGTGTGTGTGTGTGTGTGTGTGTGTGTGTGTGTGCATGTGGTGTGTCATAGGCTATGCACATATTCCCATATCGACATAGCAATACATTTTCTGAATGACACTAAAAACACTCCTTCATGGCACCGATAGCCACGAGTGGTGGTTAACATCTGAGCATTTCACTTTAACCCTGCAGGGGTTCCAGTTGTACAGTACGCATAGGCTAGTAGTAAAACATTATAATTATATATATATATATATATATATATATATATATACACTGCTCAAAAAAATTAAGGGAACACTTAAACAACACAATGTAACTTCAAGTCAATCACACTTCTGTGAAATCAAACTGTCCACTTAGGAAACACTGATTGACAATACATTTCACATGCTCTTGTGCAAATGGAATAGTCAACAGGTGGAAATTATAGGCAATTAGCAAGACACCCCCAATAAAGGAGTGGTTCTGCAGGTGGTGACCACAGACCACTTCTCAGTTCCTATGCTTCCTGGCTGATGTTTTGGTCACTTTTGAATGCTGGCGATGCTTTCACTCTAGTGGTAGCATGAGACGGAGTCTACAACCCACACAAGTGGCTCAGGTAGTGCAGCTCATCCAGGATGGACCATCAATGCGAGCTGTGGCAAGAAGGTTTGCTGTGTCTGTCAGCATACTGTCCAGAGCATGGAGGCGCTACCAGGAGACTGGCCAGTACATCACGAGACGTCGAGGAGGCCGTAGGAGGGCAACAACCCAGCAGCAGGACCGCTACCCCCGCCTTTGTGCAAGGAGGAGCAGGAGGAGCACTGCCAGAGCCCTACAAAATGACCTCCAGCAGGCCACAAATGTGCATGTGTCTGCTCAAACGGTCAGAAACAGACTCCATGGGGGTGGTATGAGGGCCCAACGTCCACAGGTGGGGGTTGTGCTTACAGCTCAACACCTTGCAGGACGTTTGGCATTTGCCAGAGAACACCAAGAATGGCAAATTCGCCACTGGCGCCCTGTGCTCTTCACAGATGAAAGCAGGTTCACACTGAGCACATGTGACAGACGTGACAGAGTCTGGAGACGCCGTGGAGAACGTTCTGCTGCCTGCAACATCCTCCAGCATGACCGGTTTGGCAGTAGGTCAGTCATGGTGTGGGGTGGCATTTCTTTGGGGGGGCCGCACAGCTCCATGTGCTCGCCAGAGGTAGCCTGACTGCCATTTAGGTACCGAGATTAGATCCTCAGACCCCTTGTGAGACCATATGCTGGTGTGGTTGGCCCTGGGTTCCACCTAATGCAAGACAATGCTAGACCTCATGTGGCAGGAGTGTGTCAGCAGTTCCTGCAAAAGGAAGGTATTGATGCTATGGACTGGCCCGCCCATTCCCCAGACCTGAATCCAATTGAGCACATCTCAATTGGCGGATGCTTTAGTCCAGGTCTGGGAGGAGATCCCTCAGGAGACCATCCGCCACCTCATCAGGAGCATGCCCAGGCATTGTAGCGAGGTCATACAGGCACGTGGAGGCCACACACACTACTGAGCCTCATTTTGACTTGTTTTAAGGACATTACATCAAAGTTGGATCAGCCTGTAGTGTGGTTTTCCACTTTCATTTTGAGTGTGACTCCAAATCCAGACCTCCGTGGGTTGATAAATTTGATTTCCATTGATCATTTTTGTGTTATTCTGTTGTCAGCACATTCAACTATGTAAAGAAAAAAGTATTTAATAAGAATATTTCATTCATTCAGATCTAGGATGTGTTATTTTAGTGAACCCTTTATTTTTTGAGCAGTGTATATATGGGGCAAAAAAATAAATATATATATATATATTTATACATACAGTGGGGCAAAAAAGTATTTAGTCAGCCACAAATTGTGCAAGTTCTCCCACTTAAAAAGATGAGAGAGGCCTGTAATTTTCATCACAGGTACACTTCAACTATGACAGACAAAATGAGGGGAAATAATCCAGAAAATCACATTGTAGGATTTTTTATGAATTTATTTGCAAATTATGGTGGAAAATAAGTATTTGGTCAATAACAAAAGTTTATCTGAATACTTTGTTATATACCCTTTGTTGGCAATGACAGAGGTCAAACGTTTTCTGTAAGGTTTTCACCCACTGTTGCTGGTATTTTGGCCCATTCCTCCATGCAGATCTCCTCTAGAGCAGTGATGTTTTGGGGCTGTTGCTGGGCAACACGGACTTTCAACTCCCTCCAAAGATTTTCTATGGGGTTGAGATCTGGAGACTGGCTAGGCCACTCCAGGACCTTGAAATGCTTCTTACGAAGCCACTCCTTCATTGCCCGGGCGGTATGTTTGGGATCATTGTCATGCTGAAAGACCCAGCCACATTTCATCTTCAATGCCCTTGCTGATGGAAGGAGGTTTTCACTCAAAAATCTCACGATACATGGCCCTATTCATTCTTTCCTTTACAGTCATCCTGGTCCCTTTGCAGAAAAACAGCCCCAAAGCATGATGTTTCCACCCCCATGTTTCACAGTAGGTATGGTGTTCTTTGGATGCAACTCAGCATTCTTTGTCCTCCAAACACAACAAGTTGAGTTTTTACCAAAAAGTTATATTTTGGTTTCATCTGACCATATGACATTCTCCCATTCTTCTTCTGGATCATCCAAATGCTCTCTAGCAAACTTCAGACGGGCCTGGACATGTACTGGCTTAAGCATGGGGACACGTCTGGCACTGCAGGATTTGACTCCCTGGCGGCGTATTGTTACTGATGGTAGGCTTTGTTACTTTGGTCCCAGCTCTCTGCAGGCCATTCACTAGGTCCCCCTCGTGTGGTTCTGGGATTTTTGCTCACCGTTCTTGTGATCATTTTGACCCCACGGGGTGAGATCTTGCGTGGAGCCCCAGATCGAGGGAGATTATCAGTGGTCTTGTATGTCTTCCATTTCCTAATAATTGCTCCCACAGTCGATTTCTTCAAACCAAGCTGCTTACCTATTGCAGATTCAGTCTTCCCAGCCTGGTGCAGGTCTACAATTTTGTTTCTGGTGTCCTTTGACAGCTCTTTGAACTTGGCCATAGTGGAGTTTGGAGTGTGACTGTTTGAGGTTGTGGACAGGTGTCTTTTATACTGATAACAAGTTCAAACAGGTGCTATTAATACAGGTAACGAGTGGAGGACAGAGGAGCCTCTTAAAGAAGAAGTTACAGGTCTGTGAGAGCCAGAAATCTTGCTTGTTTGTAGGTGACCAAATACTTATTTTCCACCACAATTTTCAAATAAATTCATAAAAAATCCTACAATGTGATTTTCTGGATTTTTTTTCTCATTTTGTCTGTCATAGTTGAAGTGTACCTATGATGAAAAATACAGGCCTCTCTCATCTTTTTAAGTGGGAGAACTTGCACAATTGGTGGCTGACTAAATACTTTTTTGCCCCACTGTATATATATATATATATATATTATACAGAACATCAGCAATGTCAGTACTAATAAGGGGAAAAGTCAAGTGTTAGTTCAGGAATGGCAAGGATATTAATATATATATATATTTACACATTCAGAAAGCACATCCTTGCCATTCCTGAACTAACACTTGACTTTTCCCCTTACTAGCACTGACATTGCTGATGTTCTGTAAGTGGCTTTGGATAAGAGCGTCTGCTAAATGACTAACATGTAAATGTCAATGTAGCAGCTCTGCTATCTGCCGCTATGCCATCTTTAAGGCATCTTTAAAACAGATGAGGAAACACTCAGCCGCCTCCATTTTGGCATAGTATGCTGTGGATGATTGATTGTGTGATTTAAGGATTTAATCCAATTTAAAGACGGCATGCTCGCCGCTCTGAGGTAAAAGACAATCTACTGAGCATTTACTGTAAGAGGAGAGGGAGAGGGAGAGGGAGAGGGAGAGGGAGGGAGGGAGAGGTAGAGGGAGAGGGGGAGAGGGAGAGGGGGAGAGGTAGAGGGAGGGGAAGGGGGAAAGGTAGATGCAGATGGAGAGGTAGAGGGAGAGGGGGAGAGGTAGAGGGAGAGGGAGAGGTAGAGGGAGAGGTAGAGGGAGAGGAAAGGGGAAAGGTAGATGCAGATGGAGAGGTAGAGGGAGGGGAGAGGGAAATGTAGAGGGAGAGATAGAATGAGAAGGAAAGGGAGAGGGAGAATGAGTGGTAAAGGGAGATGTAGAGGTAGAGGGAGAGGGTGGTGGAGTGGTAGAGGGAGAGGGAGAGGGAGAGGGGAGGGAGAGGGAGAGGGTGGTGGAGTGGTAGAGGGGAGGGAGAGGGGAGGGAGAGGGAGATGTAGAATGAGGGGGAAAGGGAGAGAGGAAGAGGGAAAGGCAGAGGTAGAGGAAGGGGGAAAGGGAGAGGGAAAAGGAGAGGGAGAGAGAGAGGGAGAGGGAGAGAGGAAGAGGGAAGCCAAACCTAGGGTATGGCAGAGTGGGGTTTGGGGGGGGGGGGGGGGTATTTTCGGAAGTTGACGCTCATTTACTGCATTTCTTCAACATTTCAAAACTCAAATTATATTAAATGATATTAAATTATTTTAAATTATATAAAATACTATTTGAAGAACAGCAAAAACAAACACAAATAACCCCAGCCTTTAATTATCAATATCAGGTTTGAGGTCTGTGGAACAGCATACTGTATGTGTCAACCACTACTCAACCTCATCATAAAATATTTCATTTACATGTGGAAAGGCGAATACAGTGCAACGTGAAATAGTTGCATAATACAAGCTATCAAGTCACAACAAAGACTACTTCATTAGTCTTGTCACCAGTATCGCAATACTCCGGAAGTATCGTGGCAAGGAAAGAAAACATGACACATATTTCATGTCTTGAGAAAAACAGTCCTAATGTAAGATATGCTAATATTCCTAATGTGATGAGTAGATTGCATAGTTATATTTAGGCTAAAAATACATCTCAATCACAAAAACAGACCGTTCTGAACGATGCATACCTGAGTGACAGAGTGGCGCTAATCAGAGACGATTCTTCTCCTTCATTGCATGGGAAAAATGGGGCCTTTTATAAACACATTTCACTCAATTCTACTACACTTTATATGACTGGAGACATAAGCAACATATTTTTAATACGACACAAATTAAACACAACATGTAATGTGCTGGTACAAAAAGTAGTACAAAAAGCTAATTTCTCTCAAATGTTGTGCACCAAGTTGTTTACATTCCTATTAGTGAGAGGGAGTGTCAAGATCATCCATTCACCTGACAGGTGGGGCATATCCCGAGTGGCGCAGCGGTATAAGGCACTGCATCTCAGTGCTAGTGGTGTCACTACAGATCCTGGTTCGATTCCAGGCTGTACCAAACCCGGCCTGGACTGGGAGTCCCATAGGGCGGTGCACGATTGGCCCAGCGTCGTCCACTTTAGGGTTTGGCCAGGGTAGGCCGTCATTGTAAATAAGAATTTGTTCTTACCTGACTTGCCAAGTTAAATAACATATCAAGATGCTGACTAAACACAGGTGCACCTTGTGCTGGGGACAATAAAAGGTCACTCTAAAATGTGCAGTTTTTTCAAACGATGTCTCAAGTTGAGGCCCAGTGTGCAATTGGCATGCTGACTGCAGGAATGTGCACCAGAACTGTTGCCAGATAATTTTATGTTCATTTCTCTACCATAGGCCGCCTCCAACATCGTTTTAGAGAATTTAGCAGTACGCCTAATTGGTCTCACAACCGCCTGTCAGGTGGATGAATTATCTTGGCAGGAGAAATGAGAAATGGAGAAATGCTCAGGGATCTAATCAAATTTGTGCACAAAATTTGAGAAAAATAATATTTTTGTGCGTATAGAACATTTCTGGGATTTTCTATTTCAGCTCATGAAACATGGGACAAATACTTTACATGTTGCGTATATTTTTTTTGTGTAGCAGCTTACTCTAGTGACACACAAACAGATCAGTGAAAACTATATTGTCTTGAATACAACCATCTAATCTAGGCCTAGGAAAGAGGGAGACACAAACTGTACAATATGACGTCCATCTGCAGGAGGACATTATTGTCTTGGTACTTGGTACTGAGCCAATGATAAAGACAGTGATATGGAAGGGGGTATCGATAATGCTGATGCTCTCCGAGGTGCCAATAAGATAGGCTACTGTCGCTCAACTGGGAGCACTGGTGGACATACCTCCGCAGCCAACGCGAGGTGGGGGGGCCCATGGATTTTGGGGAGGTCAGGGTCCCCAGATAGCGTATGAACACGTCATATGCCATGAAACTCTGTCAGATTTCTGTCTGATGTCAACTCTGAGTGCTGAAAGATCTGATCGAAATGTCATGTTTTTAGTGGGTATTTTCATGAATCATTTTCCATATTTTCCATATGTTTGTTTTGAACTTTTATTTTTAAGTGCAAAAATATGTCTGTTTTGAGTATCTGTTGACAACTCCGTCGCTGATGGTTAACCCCCTTATGATAGATTTTTTTGTCAATATTCATCACAGTTCTGCAACACATGCTGAAACAATTGAAGTAGTTGCTGTGCTAGTCCTAAGGGATAATGGTTGCTTTATAAATGTTGTTTTACATTCTAAATCCAGAAAAATCCCAAAATGCTAAAAAATTAGCCCTTGAGCATTTAATAGTGCTATAAAACAACATAAAAATAAGTTTGGAGATTTTTATTAATACATATTTGAATAGCATAATGTTAGATTTAAACAATCAAGCCCTTTAAAGAGTTGTTGGATAATAATTGTAAACATTAAATGCATTTAATGGTGTCTGTCGGTGTTGACATGAATCCAGATAGTTGAGTTTTTTTTCATACAATTCAACTATTTGAAGTTGTTCCTTAACATGGTGTGATAGCTGATACTTTGGTTTATCAAAATATATATTTCACATTTTGCTCATTTTAAGACAAATTTTTGTGGAAAAAAAGTTGATTGACCCATCTTTGAAGAATCCCTGAGCTCTAAAACAGCAACATTTTCTCTCAACCTCATGGTAAAATGTGTAAAATAGCATGAGGTGAGCTATAAAACTGCAAATGTTTCTCTCTGCCCCATGGCATCAAAAATAAAAGAATGTATTTAGTATGATCACACCGTTCAAAAGTTTGGGGTCACTTAGAAATGTCCTTGTTTTTGAAAGAAAAGCAATTTTTTGTCCATTAAAATAACATCAAATTGATCAGAAATACAGTGTAGGCATTGTTAATGTTGTAAATTACTATTGTAGCTGGAAATGGCAGATTTTTTATGGAATATCTAAATAGGCGTACAGAGGCCCATTACCAGCAACCACCACTCACTCCTGTGTTCCAATGGCACATTGTGTTAGCTATTCCAAGTTTATCATTTTAAAAGGCTAATTGATCATTAGAAAACCCTTTTGCAATTATGTTAGCAAAGCTGAAACCTGTTGTTCTGATTAAAGAAGCACTAAAACTGGCCTTCTTTAGACTAGTTGAGTATCTAGAGCATCGTGGGTTCGATTACAGGCTCAAAATGGCCAGAAACAAAGACCATTCTTCTGAAACTCGTCAGTCTATTCTTGTTCTGAGAAATGAAGGCTATTCCATGTGAGAAATTGGCAAGAAACTGAAGATCTTGTACAACGCTGTGTACTACTCCCTACAGAGAACAGCGCAAACTGGCCCTAACCAGAATAGATAGAGGAGTTGGAGGCCCCGATGCACAACTGAGCAAGAGGACAAGTACAATGCTGACCGTGGGCGGTCCTGGTTGACCGTGGGTGGTCCTGGTTAATCACCAGAGGGTTAACGAGGGCCTTGTGGGAGGTGAGGTGAGGAAGGGATGCAAGGTTTTAGTCCCACCATACACCTCTGTAGTGACTGTGATTAATTACCCGGAGATTCACAGCCAACCCCCTCCTTACACACACACACACACACACACACACACACACACACACACACACACACACACACACACACACACACACACACACACACACACACACACACACACACACACACACACACACACACGCCATTACTGGAAGAGTCACAAAGACACAAACAGCAGTGTGTGCAGAGTGCTCTACAAGAGGACCAATTCCCCTGCCCAGTTCTCCAGTTGTGTGTGTTCATTGTCTGGTGCCTGAGTATACCCGTCTCTCATGGTTACCGTCAACATGGTGTTTAGTAAAGAAGCAGTGACCGTCTCCTACCTCCACCATTAGCACCGTCCTTCCACTGAGGGAGACCACCCTGTTCTTCAACACAACGGAACCAGGTGCCATTTAGGATACTTTTTAACACAGAACAACCCTTGGACTACTGTTACCCTTTCCAAGCACAACTGCTAAAGAATGGCTCTAAGACAAGGGGTGTCTCCAACCTTTTCTAGCATGAGAGCTACTTTAAAAAAAAAAAGAAATATGTCGCAGGCTAGTCATGTTCTAATTTTTAGCTTTCAAATAGGCACATTCTTCTCTTCTCCCCTCTGGCCCTGTTATTGTAAATGTAGTGTGCAGTATAATGTGCCGGTCTGGTGCCGGTTCTGTACTGCTGCAGCTCATTTCAAATTTTGCAAATAACAAATAATAGATACAAATGATCTACTTACTCATGATCTACTTACTCATGATCTACTTACTCATGATCTACTTACTCATGATCTACTTACTCATGATCTACTTACTCATGATCTACTTACTCATGATCTACTTACTCATGATCTACTTACTCATGATCTACTTACTCATGATCTACTTACTCATGATATACTCATGATCTACTTACTCATGATCTACTTACTCATGATCTACTTACTCATGATCTACTTACTCATGATCTACTTACTCATGATCTACTTACTCATGATCTACTTACTCATGATCTACTTACTCATGATATACTTACTCATGATCTACTTACTCATGATCTACTTACTCATGATCTACTTACTCATGATCTACTTACTCATGATATACTTACTCATGATCTACTTACTCATGATCTACTTACTCATGATATACTTACTCATGATATACTTACTCATGATCTACTTACTCATGATCTACTTACTCATGATCTACTTACTCATGATATACTTACTCATGATATACTTACTCATGATCTACTTACTCATGATCTACTTACTCATGATCTACTTCTGCCAGGTAAGCTTACTTTGCAGTTAACATTTTATGGAGAAGGTTTTGGGGAAAGTATTTACAGTTTTTTACAATCCCTTTGGCACTAATTTCAGAACCTTGTGGTCATTTTTCAAAACTCTAGACACAAAACTCAAAACGGTCATCACTTGTAACACAGGCTGTCCAATGTTCAAAACATTGTATTGTGCATTCATATCTTTAAAGAAACCTTGCGCTTGCAGAATCATTGGTTCAAATAACTAATTTATCATGAAATACCATAGGAACATTCATTTAGATCACCCACACACAAGATACGGATAGTTTCACTGTGTAGTTGCTTAGATTACGCATCTTGCCCATTCTAATGTTAGGTCAAACAACATCTAAAGCTCTCTACTCTATATACTCTATATATTGAGTGTATTGACTATATAGTGTGTGCATGATTGCATCTATTTGTGTGTGGGTGTATTTCTTTGTGTGTGTGTGTGTGTGTGTGTGTGTGTGTGTGTGTGTGTGTGTGTGTGTGTGTGTGTGTGTGTGTGTGTGTGTGTGTGTGTGTGTGTGTGTGTCATGTATGTTCAGCCAGCGATCCCATTCCAATCCCTATTGTCTGCAGAGCTCATCTCCAACGATGCTGGGTATGGTTGAAGGGCATGGCAGTCCAACCTGCTTACTGTCTCATCACCCTTCTAATCCTCATCAACATGACTCCTGTCCTGTCTCATCACCACTCTAATCCTCATCAACATGACTCCTGTCCTGTCTCATCACCTCTCTAATCCTCATCAACATGACTCCTGTCCTGTCTCATCACCACTCTAATCCTCATCAACATGACTCCTGTCCTGTCTCATCACCCTTCTAATCCTCATCAACATGACTCCTGTCCTGTCTCATCACCACTATAATCCTCATCAACATGACTCTTGTCCTGTCTCATAACCTCTCTAATCATCATCATCGTGACTCTTGTCCTGTCTCATCACCTCTCTAATCCTCATCAACATATCATGACTCCTGTCCTGTCTCATCACCACTCTAATCCTCATCAACATGACTCCTGTCCTGTCTCATCACCTCTCTAATCCTCATCAACATGACTCCTGTCCTGTCTCATCACGACTATAATCCTCATCAACATAACATGACTCCTGTCCTGTCTCATCACCACTATAATTCTCATCAACATAACATGACTCCTGTCCTGTCTCATCACCTCTCTAATCCTCATCAACATGACTCCTGTCCTGTCTCATCACGACTATAATCCTCATCAACATAACATGACTCCTGTCCTGTCTCATCACCTCTCTAATCCTCATCAACATATCATGACTCCTGTCCTGTCTCATCACCACTCTAATCCTCATCAACATGACTCCTGTCCTGTCTCATCACCACTCTAATCCTCATCAACATGACTCCTGTCCTGTCTCATCACTACTATAATCCTCATCAACATAACATGACTCCTGTCCTGTCTCATCACCACTATAATTCTCATCAACATGACTCCTGTCCTGTCTCATCACCACTCTAATCCTCATCAACATGACTCCTGTCCTGTCTAATCACCACTATAATCCTCATCAACATAACATGACTCCTGTCCTGTCTCATCACCACTATAATTCTCATCAACATGACTCCTGTCCTGTCTCATCACCACTCTAATCCTCATCAACATGACTCCTGTCCTGTCTCATCACCACTATAATCCTCATCAACATAACATGACTCCTGTCCTGTCTCATCCCCCTTCTAATCCTCATCAACATGACTCCTCTCCTGTCTCATCACCACTCTAATCCTCATCAACATGACTCCTGTCCTGTCTCATCACCACTATAATCCTCATCAACATGACTCCTGTCCTGTCTCATCACCACTATAATCCTCATCAACATGACTCCTGTCCTGTCTCATCACCACTATAATCCTCATCAACATAACATGACTCCTGTCCTGTCTCATCACTACTATAATCCTCATCAACATGACTCCTGTCCTGTCTCATCACCACTATAATCCTCATCAACATGACTCCTGTCCTGTCTCATCACCACTCTAATCCTCATCAACATAACATGACTCCTGTCCTGTCTCATCACCACTATAATCCTCATCAACATGACTCCTGTCCTGTCTCATCACTACTATAATCCTCATCAACATGACTCCTGTCCTGTCTCATCACCACTCTAATCCTCATCAACATGACATGACTCCTGTATAGTAGCCTCTAGGCTGCTATAAATTGTAATTAAGGCATAAGATCAACCACAACACACAACACACACAAAACCCTGTAATACATTTTAATCTCTCAAAGAGAGAGTGAGAGAGAGAAAGAGAGAGAGAGAGAGAGAGAGAGAGAAAGAGAAAGGGAGCGAGAAAGAAAGAGAGAAAGAGACAAGGCTAAGCTTGGTTGTCCACCATCCAGAAAACTGTCAACCCTATAGCTGCTCTTTAACTGCCAGGAGGATGTATGTGTGTGCTGCAGTAGTGAGCCTATACTATCAAGAACACAAAGCCCACACAAATCCCTGAAATATGGGGGAATGCTATGCTTGGTATTTCTTAGCGGGGATGTGCTGGTATCCATGGCAATAACGGTCCCTATCTGGAAGAGCCATCCTCGTGACGATGGGTCCTAAATGAGGCCAATAATGTCCCTCTGCTCTGGTCCCCAGAGTCCTGCCTGTTTAAAAAGCCATTGTCTGCTTGACTGGGGGCTACCTGGAAGATAACAGCGGGGTTGGAGCAGACTGGAGAGGGGAGGGGAGGGGAGGAGGAGTAGGTGGGGAGATATTCTTCTTCTTGGTTCACCTGTAGAGAAGGCACTTTTCAGTTTTGTTCTGGCCATTTCAAATCAAACTCAAATCAAATTGTATTTGTCACAATCACCGAATACAACAGGTGTAGAAAAAATGAAATAGTAACACAAGAGGAATCAAATTAAATACACAAGAATGGAAACATATACAGGGAGTACCTGTACCAGATCAATGTGCAGCTATATACAAGAAGTACCAGTACCAGATCGATGTGGAGCTATATACAGGGAGTACCTGTACCAGATCAATGTGCAGCTATATACAGGAAGTACCTGTACCAGATCAATGTGCAGCTATATACAAGAAGTACCAGTACCAGATCAATGTGGAGATATATACAGGGAGAACCAGTACCAGATCAATGTGGAGATATATACAGGGAGTACCAGTACCAGATCAATGTGGAGCTACATACAGGGAGTACCAGTACCAGATCAATGTGGAGATATATACAGGGAGTACCAGTACCAGATCAATGTGGAGCTATATACAGGGAGTACCAGTACCAGATCAATGTGGAGATATATACAGGAAGTACCTGTACCAGATCAATGTGCAGCTATATACAGGAAGTACCTGTACCAGATCAATGCGCAGCTATATACAAGAAGTACCAGTACCAGATCAATGTGGAGATATATACAGGGAGAACCAGTACCAGATCAATGTGGAGATATATACAGGGAGAACCAGTACCAGATCAATGTGGAGATATATACAGGGAGAACCAGTACCAGATCAATGTGGAGATATATACAGGGAGTACCAGTACCAGATCAATGTGGAGATATATACAGGGAGAACCAGTACCAGATCAATGTGGAGATATATACAGGGAGTACCAGTACCAGATCAATGTGGAGCTATATACAGGGAGTACCAGTACCAGATCAATGTGCAGCTATATACAGGGAGTACCAGTACCAGATCAATGTGCAGCTATATACAGGGAGAACCAGTACCAGATCAATGTGCAGCTATATAAATCAAATCAAATCAAATCGAATTGTATTTGTCACATACACATGGTTAGCAGATGTTAATGCGAGTGTAGCGAAATGCTTGTGCTTCTAGTTCCGACAATGCAATAATAACCAACGAGTAATCTAGCTAACAATTCCAAAACTACTACCTTATAGACACAAGTGTAAGGGGATAAAGAATATGTACATAAAGGTATATGAATAGAGTACAGAGCGGCATAGGCAAGATACAGTAGATGGTATTGAGTGCAGTATATACATATGAGATGAGTATGTAAACAAAGTGGCATAGTTAAAGTGGCTAGTGATACATGTATTACATAAGGATGCAGTAGATGATATAGAGTACAGTATATACGTATACATATGAGATGAATAATGTAGGGTATGTAAACATTATATTAGGTAGCATTGTTTAAAGTGGCTAGTGATATATTTTACATAATTTCCCATCAATTCCCATTATTAAAGTGGCTGGAGTTGAGTCAGTGTGTTGGCAGCAGCCACTCAATGTTAGTGGTGGCTGTTTAACAGTCTGATGGCCTTGAGATAGAAGCTGTTTTTCAGTCTCTCGGTCCCAGCTTTGATGCACCTGTACTGTCCTCGCCTTCTGGATGATAGCGGGGTGAACAGGCAGTGGCTCGGGTGGTTGTTGTCCTTGATGATCTTTATGGCCTTCCTGTGACATTGGGTGGTGTAGGTGTCCTGGAGGGCAGGTAGTTTGCCCCCGGTGATGCGTTGTGCAGACCTCACTACCCTCTGGAGAGCCTTACGGTTGTGGGCGAAGCAGTTGCCGTACCAGGCGGTGATACAGCCCGACAGGATGCTCTCGATTGTGCATCTGTAGAAGTTTGTGAGTGCTTTTGGTGACAAGCCGAATTTCTTCAGCCTCCTGAGGTTGAAGAGGCGCTGCTGCGCCTTCTTCACGATGCTGTCTGTGTGGGTGGACCAATTCAGTTTGTCTGTGATGTACGCCGAGGAACTTAAAACTTACTACCCTCTCCACTACTGTTCCATCGATGTGGATAGGGGGTGTTCCTCTGCTGTTTCCTGAAGTCCACAATCATCTCCTTAGTTTTGTTGACGTTGAGTGTGAGTTTATTTTCCTGACACCACACTCCGAGGGCCCTCACCTCCTCCCTGTAGGCCGTCTCGTCGTTGTTGGTAATCAAGCCTACCACTGTTGTGTCGTCCGCAAACTTGATGATTGAGTTGGAGGCGTGCGTGGCCACGCAGTCGTGGGTGAACAGGGAGTACAGGAGAGGGCTCAGAACGCACCCTTGTGGGGCCCCAGTGTTGAGGATCAGCGGGGTGGAGATGTTGTTGCCTACCCTCACCACCTGGGGGCGGCCCGTCAGGAAGTCCAGTACCCAGTTGCACAGGGCGGGTCGAGACCCAGGGTCTCGAGCTTGATGACGAGCTTGGAGGGCACTATGGTGTTAAATGCCGAGCTGTAGTCGATGAACAGCATTCTCACATAGGTATTCCTCTTGTCCAGATGGGTTAGGGCAGTGTGCAGTGTGGTTGAGATTGCATCGTCTGTGGACCTATTTGGGCGGTAAGCAAATTGGAGTGGGTCTAGGGTGTCAGGTAGGGTGGAGGTGATATGGTCCTTGACTAGTCTCTCAAAACACTTCATGATGACGGAAGTGAGTGCTACGGGGCGGTAGTCGTTTAGCTCAGTTACCTTAGCTTTCTTGGGAACAGGAACAATGGTGGCCCTCTTGAAGCATGTGGGAACAACAGACTGGGATAGGGATTGATTGAATATGTCCGTAAACACACCAGCCAGCTGGTCTGCGCATGCTCTGAGGGCGCGGCTGGGGATGCCGTCTGGGCCTGCAGCCTTGCGAGGGTTGACACATTTAAATGTTTTCCTCACGTCGGCTGCAGTGAAGGAGAGTCCGCATGTTTTAGTTGCGGGCCGTGTCAGTGGCACTGTATTGTCCTCAAAGCGGGCAAAAAAGTTATTTAGTCTGCCTGGGAGCAAGACATCCTGGTCCGTGACGGGGCTGGTTTTCTTCTTGTAGTCCGTGATTGACTGTAGACCCTGCCACATTCCTCTTGTGTCTGAGCCGTTGAATTGAGATTCTACTTTGTCTCTATACTGACGCTTAGCTTGTTTGATTGCCTTGCGGAGGGAATAGTTACACTGTTTGTATTCCGTCATGTTTCCGGTCACCTTGCCCTGATTAAAAGCAGTGGTTCACGCTTTCAGTTTCACGCGAATGCTGCCATCAATCCACGGTTTCTGGTTTGGGAATGTTTTAATCGTTGCTATGGGAACGACATCTTCAACGCACGTTCTAATGAACTCGCTCACCGAATCAGCGTATTCGTCAATGTTGTTGTCTGACGCAATACGAAACATATCCCAGTCCACGTGATGGAAGCAGTCTTGGAGTGTGGAATCAAATTGGTCGGACCAGCGTTGAACAGACCTCAGCGCGGGAGCTTCTTGTTTTAGTTTCTGTCTGTAGGCAGGGATCAACAAAATGGAGTCAGCTTTCCCGAAAGGAGAGCGGGGAGTACCAGTACCAGATCAATGTGGAGCTATATACAGGGAGTACCAGTACCAGATCAATGTGCAGCTATATACAAGGAGTACCAGTACCAGATCAATGTGGAGCTATATACAGGGAGAACCAGTACCAGATCAATGTGCAGAGGTATAAGGTATTTGAGGTAGATATGTACATGAAGGCAGGGTAAAGTGACTAGGCATCAGGATAGAAAATAATAAGGTATTTGAGGTAGATATGTACATGCAGACAGGGTAAAGTGACTAGGCATCAGGATAGACAATAATACGGTATTTGAGGTAGATATGTACATGCAGACAGGGTAAAGTGACTAGGCATCAGCAGAGATAATAATAAGAGTAAAATAAAGAACAGAGTAACAGCAACATATGATGAGTGTACAGGTGTTTGTGTTGTGTCAGTATGCATGTGTGTGTGTGTGTGTGTGTGTGTGTGTGTGTGTGTGTGTGTGTGTGTGTGTGTGTGTGTGTGTGTGTGTGTGTGTGTGTGTGTGTGTGTGTGTGTGTGTGTGTGTGTGTGTGTGTTGTGTCAGTATGCGTGTGTGTGTGTAGTGTATGTGAAATGAGTGTGGGATTTGTGTGGGACTGTCAATGTGTCTGTGAGCGAGTGTGTAGATGGTGGGTATACATTGACTGGACAAAACATTAAGAACACCTGCTCTTTCCATGACAGACTGACCAGGTGAATCCAGGTGAAAGCTATGGTCCCTTATTGATGTCACTTGTTAAATCCACTTCAATCAGTGTAGATGAAGGAGACGAGACCAGTTAAAGAATGATTTTTAAGCCGTGTGATAATTGAGACATGGATTGTGTACATGTGCCATTCAGAGGGTGAATTGGCAAGACAAAATATGTAAGTGCCTTTGAACAGGATATGGTAGTAGGTGCCAGGTGCACTGATTTGAGTGTGTCAAGAACTGCAAAGCTGCTGGATTTTTCACGCTCAACATTTTTCCGTGTGTATCAAGAATGGTCCACCACCTAAATGACATTCAGCAAACTTCACACAACTGAAAGCATTGGAGTCAACATGGGCCAGCATTCCCGTGGAAATGTTTCAACACCTTGTAGAGTCCATGCTCTGACAAATTGAGGCTGTTCTGAGGGCAAATGACATGCAACTCAATAATAGGAAGGTGTTACTAATATTTTGTACACTCAGTAGAGTAGGGTTAATGCAGATAGTTCGGGTAGCATTATTTGACTATTTAGCAGCCTTATGGCTTGGGGGTAGAAGTTATCCCGGCGCCTGTTGGTCCGAGAACCAATTCTCCAGTACCGTTTGCCAGGCGGTATCAGAATGAACCATCTATGGCTTGGGTGGCTGGAGTGTTTGGCAATTTTTAGGGTCTTCCTCTGACACCGCCTGATATAGAGGTTGTGGATGGCAGGGAGTTCAGCCCCAGTGATGTACTGGGCTGTCCGCACCACCCTCAGTAGCGCTTTGTGGTCGAAGGCGGTGCATTTGACATACCAAGCGGTGATGCAGACAGTCAAAATGCTCTCGAAGGCTCAGTTGTAGAATGTTTTTACACCATCTTCTGAGCATTTTCCCCATCTTCTATTTCAAAAGGTACCATCGTTATGCATATCAGTCAACATATTTTAAGATATGAGCAGACACACACACACACACACACACACACACACACACATAAAGAGCACAACCTGTATTAACGCCTTATTGAACAGGAGGTTCATAATATTGAACATATAGTAGTCACTAGGGAGGGAGGGAGAGAGAGAAGCCCTGGCTGTTTAATCTACCAATTTACCTTCTTTACCCCCCTCTCTCTTTCTCTCTCCATAGCTCTTCTCTCCCCAACGTCACACCACATATCTCCCCATACCTCCATCCCTTCATCCTGCCATCCTTCCCCCAGTATCCCCTAATCCCAGTAACCCTCCATCCATCTGTCTGTGCTCCTAAGACTCTTATTGCTCTCCTCTCCTCCAACCCAACCCCTCTTGTTAGTCTGAAACCAATCCGCAGACCAACTAAGCTCCATCTGTCCATTTCTCCATTCCCCACCTTTATACAGTACCTCCCTCTTTACAACACCTTACTGCAGCCCTCCACAGCTATATAGTGTAGCATACCGTCCCCAAAGTCTCTCTCCTAATACACACACATATAACCACACATAACCACACACACAAACACACACATACAATCCTGGAAATATTTGATTGTATTGTAGGGTGTTTTCTCTTGTCTATATTACAGTTTCCCTGGGTCTCAGAGAGAATAGTTTCCCTGGGTCTCAGAGAAGAGTTTCCCTGGGTCTCAGAGAGAATAGTTTCCCTGGGTCTCAGAGAGAATAGTTTCCCTGGGTCTCAGAGAATAGTTTCCCTGGGTCTCAGAGAGAATAGTTTCCCTGGGTCTCAGAGAGAATAGTTTCCCTGGGTCTCAGAGAAGAGTTTCCCTGGGTCTCAGAGAGAAGAGTTTCCCTGGGTCTCAGAGAGAAGAGTTTCCCTGGGTCTCAGAGAAGAGTTTCCCTGGGTCTCAGAGAAGAGTTTCCCTGGGTCTCAGAGAGAATAGTTTCCCTGGGTCTCAGAGAGAATAGTTTCCCTGGGTCTCAGAGAAGAGTTTCCCTGGGTCTCAGAGGAAGAGTTTCCCTGGGTCTCAGAGAGAAGAGTTTCCCTGGGTCTCAGAGAGAAGAGTTTCCCTGGGTCTCAGAGAGAAGAGTTTCCCTGGGTCTCAGAGAGAATAGTTTCCCTGGGTCTCAGAGAAGAGTTTCCCTGGGTCTCAGAGAGAATAGTTTCCCTGGGTCTCAGAGAGAATAGTTTCCCTGGGTCTCAGAGAAGAGTTTCCCTGGGTCTCAGAGAGAAGAGTTTCCCTGGGTCTCAGAGAGAAGAGTTTCCCTGGGTCTCAGAGAGAAGAGTTTCCCTGGGTCTCAGAGAAGAGTTTCCCTGGGTCTCAGAGAAGAGTTTCCCTGGGTCTCAGAGATAATAGTTTCCCTGGGTCTCAGAGAGAATAGTTTCCCTGGGTCTCAGAGAGAATAGTTTCCCTGGGTCTCAGAGATAATAGTTTCCCTGGGTCTCAGAGAAGAGTTTCCCTGGGTCTCAGAGAAGAGTTTTCCTGGGTCTCAGAGAAAATAGTTTCCCTGGGTCTCAGAGAAGAGTTTCCCTGGGTCTCAGAGAAGAGTTTCCCTGGGTCTCAGAGAATAGTTTCCCTGGGTCTCAGAGAGAATAGTTTCCCTGGGTCTCAGGGAGAATAGTTTCCCTGGGTCTCAGAGAGAATAGTTTCCCTGGGTCTCAGAGAAGAGTTTCCCTGGGTCTCAGAGAAGAGTTTCCCTGGGTCTCAGAGAGAATAGTTTCCCTGGGTCTCAGAGAAGAGTTTCCCTGGGTCTCAGAGAATAGTTTCCCTGGGTCTCAGAGAAGAGTTTCCCTGGGTCTCAGAGAGAATTTCCCTGGGTCTCAGAGAAGAGTTTCCCTGGGTCTCAGAGAGAATAGTTTCCCTGGGTCTCAGAGAAGAGTTTCCCTGGGTCTCAGAGAATAGTTTCCCTGGGTCTCAGAGAGAAGAGTTTCCCTGGGTCTCAGAGAGAATAGTTTCCCTGGGTCTCAGAGAAGAGTTTCCCTGGGTCTCAGAGAAAATAGTTTCCCTGGGTCTCAGAGAACAGTTTCCCTGGGTCTCAGAGAGAAGAATAGCCGCTGGTGGGGAGCTGGCTATCTCAGATCAGATCGTATTACAGGCTTTAGGTGAACAGAAACAGTATTAAAGATGGGAAGTTCTCTGTGTAGCTGGCTGTAAGGTTATCCTGCTGGAGATGGGAAGGGATACAAGATGGTTATCTTTACATTACATTCAGGCCTAACCTCTCATTGTCATACAAAACAACAACACAAACAGCCCCGCCACACTACTCTCTGTCAGGGGATGGTAGGAGAGGTAAGGCTGGGAAGAGAGCAGGAGGAGGAGGGAGGGAGGTGGATAGGAGGGGGATGAAAAAGAGAGAGGGGGTAAAGGGGGAGCTGCAGGGCTAGGAGGAGGGAGGGAGGGAGGGAGGGAGGGAGGGAGGGAGGAGCTGCAGGGCTAGGAAGAGAGTCAGAACATTGCCAGAGCCATGAACATGACCTGTATTTGAGGAGGGCACACAAACACACACAGACACACACAAACACACACAGACACACACCACATGATGCAGGCATGAGAGACACTAGAGAGACACTGTCACGTTCTGACCATAGTTCTTTTGTGTTTTCTTTGTTTTAGTGTTGGTCAGGACGTGAGCTGAGTGGGCATTCTATGTTGTATGTCTAGTTTGTCTATTTCTATGTTTGGCCTGATATGGTTCTCAATCAGAGGCAGGTGTTAGTCATTGTCTCTGATTGGGAACCATATTTAGGTAGCCTGTTTTGTGTTGGGTTTTGTGGGTGGTTGTCTTCTGTCTATGCATCAGATAGGACTGTTTTGTTTTTTTTTCACATTTGTTGTTTTGTATTTTGTAGTGTTCACGTTTATTGTCCTTATTAAACATGTTGAACACTAACCACGTTGCATTTTTGTCCTCCTCTCCTTCAACGGAAGAAAACCGCTACAGACACAATCACTGACGGTTCCATTCACAAATATCACACCTACACACACACATTTATAATATAGATTAGAGCTGGGATGATAAATAACAAATGATCACCACTGACCACACCGATCACTTATCGCAAGTATTTTGCTGATATTATTCATTACGATAAGCAGCCTTTACTAGAGAAATGTCAAGTTTGAAACAAAATCAGTTTGCTAATATGGGTGATCGTTAATGGGACAACTGATGGCTACAACCATCAAACTACTAGTAGTAGTTTAAAGAATACAATTATAAAATGAATGTTTTAATTAAACAATCCGTTCTATATATCATTATCGCATCAATTCTGTCAGTTTATCCTGATATGGATTTTGGTCCATATTGCCCAGCTTTAATACATATCGTAGGGCCAAAGTAACAGGTAAATGTCACTTAGATACGTTATGGGGTTACAGCACACAGACACAGTATGTTTCTAACATCTCAATAAAGATGCAGTACTGACAGCAGTTCTACAAGCTCCAGTTCTTCTAGAAGGACATAGGCGACATGACGCCTGTCTCTGAGGTGTTTGTTAATGTAGTGTACACAACAGTACTGTCCACCAACCATAAAAACACACTCTGAGGAGGCGGCCATCAAATAACAGCCAAGTGCCTTCTCTACAGGTGAACCACAGTCGTCCTCGTGGTAACAAACCCCTGTCCCTAACAGCCTGTTACTACTGCACTGAGACAGACCAGAATCCAGGAAGACTGTCTGCCAACCCACATCACCGAAGCCCATGTTACACACAGGCACCTCGTTTATGGTGGTCCCCCTCTCCAGGGGGACTCATTTCACCGTGACACGGACCGCTGCAGCTGGCAAAACAACAGAGCACAGGGTTTCGCTTTAGGGAACAACGGATCGAGATGAGAGTCTGACAGCTCTGTCTCTCTACTCTCTCTCTTTCCCTCTCCCCTGCTCTTTTCTGCAGTGGTGTTCTACAGTTGAGTGGAGTTTCACTGACAAGATGATGGTCAGGGCAAGGAAAATTGAGTAAGATGAAACTCCAACTCTCTCTCTTTTGTCTTCATTTTCACTTCTTCTATCTATTCTAACTTGTCCACGGAGCCCTGAGAGCTCCCTCTCCCTCAATGTTCTGAGAGCTGAAATGTTCTGACAACGTTCCAAACAAGAACAATATCACTACTAAAAAACTAAAAGAGAATGTTTCGATTACAATGATGAAAGCAATTTCCTCCAGTGAGGCAATCATTTAACCACCTCAATGTAGGTGTGTGTATGCATTGCAGTGTGTGTAGGTGTGTGTGTGTAGGTGTGTGTGTGTATGCATGGTGGTGTGTGTGTGTGTATGCATGGTGGTGTGTGTAGGTGTGTGTGTGCATGCCAGTGTGTGTCGTTGTGTGTGTATACATGCCGTTGTGTGTGTATACATGCCGGTGTGTGTAGGTGTGTGTGTGCATACCGGTGTGTGTAGGTGTGTGTGTGCATACCGGTGTGTGTAGGTGTGTGTGTGCATACCGGTGTGTGTAGGTGTGTGTGTGTATGCATGCCGGTGTGTGTAGGTGTGTGTGTATGCATGCCGGTGTGTGTAGGTGTGTGTGTATGCATGGCGGTGTGTGTAGGTGTGTGTGTATGCATGCCGGTGTGTGTAGGTGTGTGTGTGCATACCGGTGTGTGTAGGTGTGTGTGTGTTTGTGTGTGTGTGTATGCATGCCGGTGTGTGTAGGTGTGTGGGTAGGTGTGTGTCTATGTATGCCTTTGTGTGTAGGTGTGTGTGTATGCATGCCGGTGTGTGTAGGTGTGTGTGTATGCATGCCGGTGTGTGTAGGTGTGTGTGTGTGTGTGCCGGTGTGTAAGTGTGTGTGTATGCATGCCAGTGTGTGTAGGTGTGTGTGTGCATACTGGTGTGTGTAGGTGTGTGTGTGTATGTATGCCTTTGTGTGTAGGTGTGTGTGTATGCATGCCGGTGTGTGTAGGTGTGTGTGTATGCATGCCGGTGTGTGTAGGTGTGTGTGTGTGTGTGCCGGTGTGTAAGTGTGTGTGTATGCATGCCAGTGTGTGTAGGTGTGTGTGTGCATACTGGTGTGTGTAGGTGTGTGTGTGTATGCATGCCGGTGTGTGTAGGTGTGTGTGTGTGCATGCCGGTGTGTGTAGGTGTGTGTGTATACATGCCGGTGTGTGTAGGTGTATGTGTGTGTGCCGGTGTGTAAGTGTGTGTGTATGCATGCCAGTGTGTGTAGGTGTGTGTGTGCATACCGGTGTGTGTAGGTGTGTGTGTGTAGGTGTGTGGGTAGGTGTGTGTGTATGCATGCCGGTGTGTGTAGGTGTGTGTGTATGCATGGCGGTGTGTGTAGGTGTGTGTGTATGCATGCCGGTGTGTGTGTATGCATGCCAGTGTGTGTAGGTGTGTGTGTGCATACCGGTGTGTGTAGGTGTGTGTGTGTATGCATGCCGGTGTGTGTAGGTGTGTGTGTATGCATGCCGGTGTGTTTAGGTGTGTGTGTATACATGCCGGTGTGTGTAGGTGTGTGTATTAAACAACTGACTACCATCTTATCTCTTCCTCATTCCGCCTGAGATTCTTCCGGCAACAACCCGCAGTGAAAGTTGTGGAAATGATTCCATTACAACTGGTATGGTGCTATGTCTGTCTGTTATGACAAGGCTGGCAGCAGCAGGCAGGCCCAGCAGAGAGAAATCTATTAAGGATAACAGTGGATATGTGATAGGGAACGGGTTGTTTCAGAGCAGAGACGTGATCATGGGACAAATAACAGACATAAAGTCGACACATTCTCTCCCCTGATGGGAGCAGCAGTCACCCTCACTTAAATGAGCTGCCTGAGAGGGGCGAAACTACAGCTCCTTCTGCCAGATAAGCACTTGACATTCTGTTAGCGTTAGCATCAGCTGTGTGTGTGTGTGTGTGTGTGTGTGTGTGTGTGTGTGTGTGTGTGTGTGTGTGTGTGTGTGTGTGTGTGAAAGAGAGAGCTGTAGCCAGTAGAGCTAATGAACAGCTATGAAACAGGCAAATGAAAACAAGCTCTATTAAAACAATTTTATTTCATCCCCTATATTACCCCCTCTTCTCTCTATCTACCTTCTACCTCACCCTGTTTCCCCTCTTCTCACCCCCTATATCCTCACCTCATATCCTACTGACTCCTCCTCACACCCTATATCCTCACCTCATATCCATATCAGTTACTGTGATTTCATTAAAATAGAGAGAGAGAGTGAGAGAGTGAGAGAGAGAGAGAGAGAGAGAGAGAGAGAGAGAGAGAGAGAGAGAGAGAGAGAGATGAGTGAGAAGCCAGGGAGAGAGAAGGGGAGGAGTGCTGGAGAGACGAGAGAGGAGCCAGGGAGAGGTATGGGGGCTGTGCTTTGGCAAAGTGGGTGGGGTTATATCCTGCCTGTTTGGCCCTGTCCGGGGGTATCATCAGATGGGGCCACAGTGTCTCCTGACCCCTCCTGTCTCAGCCTCCAGTTTTTATGCTGCAGGAGTTTATATATTTGTGGGCTAGGGTCAGTCTGTTATATCTGGAGTACTTCTCCTGTCTTATCTGGTGTCCTGTGTGAATTTAAGTATGCTCTCTCTAATTCTCTCCTTCTCTCTTTCTCTCTCTCGGAGAACCTGAACCCTAGGACCATGCCTCAGGACTGCCTGGCATGATGACTCCTTGCTGTCCCCAGTCCACCTGGCCGTGCTGCTGCTCCAGTTTCAATTGTTCTGCCTGCGACTATGGAACCCTGACCTGTTCACCGGACATTCTACCTGTCCCACACCTGCTGTTTTCAACTCTCTAGAGACAGCAGGAGCGGTAGAGATACTCTTAATGATCAGCTATGAAAAGCCAACTGACATTTACTCCTGAGGTGCTGACTTGCTGCACCCTCGACAACTACTTTGATTATTATTATTTGACCCTGCTGGTCATTTATGAACATTTGAACATCTTGGCCATGTTCTGTTATAATCTCCACCCGGCACAGCCAGAAGAGGACTGGCCACCCCTGACAGCCTGAAACCTTTCTTCCTAGGTTTTGGCCTTTCTAGGGAGTTTTTCCTTGCCACGATGCTTCTACATCTGCATTGTTTGCTGTTTGGGGTTTTAGGCTGGGTTTCTGTACAGCACTTTGAGATATCAGCTGATGTAAGAAGGGCTTCATAAATACATTTGATTTGATTTGATTTGAGATGAGAGAGGAGCTAGTGAGAGAGATGGGGAGGAGTGGGGGAGAGAGATGAGAGAGGAGCCAGGGAGAGAGAAGGAGAGGAGTACTGGAGAGAGATGAGGAAGAGTTGGGGAGAGAGATGAGAGAGTAGAGAGTAGAGGGGTTGAGAGATGAGGAGGAGCCAGGGAGAGAAAGTAGAGAGATGAGAGAGTAGAGAGATTGAGAGATGAGAGTCTAGAGAGTAGAGAGTTTGAGAGATGAGAGAGTAGATGGGTTGAGAGATGAGAGAATAGAGAGTAGAGAGGTTGAGAGATGAGAGAGTTGGGGAGGAGCCAGGGAGAGACAGTAGAGAGCGAGAGATGAGAGAGTTGGGGAGGAGCCAGGGAGAGACAGTAGAGAGCGAGAGATGAGAGAGTTGGTGAGGAGCCAGGGAGAGACAGAAGAGAGCGAGAGATGAGAGAGTTGGTGAGGAGCCAGGGAAAGACAGTAGAGAGCGAGAGATGAGAGAGTTGGTGAGGAGCCAGGGAGAGACAGAAGAGAGCGAGAGATGAGAGAGTTGGTGAGGAGCCAGGGAGAGACAGTAGAGAGCGAGAGATGAGAGAGTTGGGGAGGAGCCAGGGAGAGACAGAAGAGAGCAAGAGATGAGAGAGTTGGGGAGGAGCCAGGGAGAGACAGTAGAGAGCGAGAGATGAGAGAGTTGGGGAGGAGCCAGGGAGAGACAGTAGAGAGCGAGAGATGAGAGAGTTGGGGAGGAGCCAGGGAGACAGAAGAGAGCAAGAGATGAGAGAGTTGGGGAGGAGCCAGGGAGAGACAGTAGAGAGCGAGAGATGAGAGAGTTGGGGAGGAGCCAGGGAGAGACAGTAGAGAGCGAGAGATGAGAGAGTTGGGGAGGAGCCAGGGAGAGACAGTAGAGAGCGAGAGATGAGAGAGTTGGGGAGGAGCCAGGGAGAGACAGAAGAGAGCGAGAGATGAGAGAGTTGGGGAGGAGCCAGGGAGAGACAGTAGAGAGCGAGAGATGAGAGAGTTGGTGAGGAGCCAGGGAGAGACAGTAGAGAGCGAGAGATGAGAGAGTTGGTGAGGAGCCAGGGAGAGACAGTAGAGAGCGAGAGATGAGAGAGTTGGGGAGGAGCCAGGGAGAGAGAGTAGAGAGTAGAAGGGACAAGAGCAAAAGAAAAGGGGAGGGATAGAGAAAGAGGTCAAGGCATAAGACGGGAAAGAGGAAGATGGATGGAAAAAGAGCAAAGAGCCGAGAGAGAAGAGGGGAGGATGGAGGACAGTAAAATACCATACCAATGATATAACATTATATCATTATGTGGCAGAAGTGTCAGCTTGAATAGAACAGACACCAGTGGAGGCCCTCAAAATAATTATTGATCATCCATCTAATTCAACGTGTACTCTCAGTCTCCTACACAACAAATACTACATGTCAGAGTACTAATCTGAGAAATGAACCATGATTTATCTAGCCGTTGCTCTGTCGTTCGCGACATACTTTAGTCTGAGACTGCCATCATTGATTTTATTTATGGTGACGAGGGGCATGAGGAGCTTTGTAAAAAACAAAGTCATCAGCGATTGGATCATCTCTAACCAATCAGAGTATAAAAGCCAATGAAAAATATAAAAACTGCAGCTTTACCCAATCTGGTTATGGCCCAACCCATCGATTTCTGAACCAATCAGACGGCCCCGAATGGTGAAGGGCCTGGGAGGTAGTCATTGTGGAAAATAAACTAACGTCCGTGGGCATGGCCTAGCGTTTGGCCGGAGCAAGGAGTCTGGGTAGCCAGGCAATGATTTATCTGTCTTGTTCCAGTCTTTCTATAGGCAGTCAGTTAAACAGTGCTACCACACTCTGGCCTATTGTTATTTTATTGACAATCAATATGATCTACTGCAGCCCTCATCCTCCACATACAACACCCGTTCTGCCAGTCACATTCGGTCCCCAAAGCACACACATCCCTGGGTCGCTCGTCTTTTCAGTTCGCTGCAACTAGTGACTGGAACGAGCTGCAACAAACACTCAAACTGGACAGTTTTATCTCAAGCTCTTCAAATCAAATCAAAACCAATTGTAGTTGTCACATGCGCCGAATACAACAGGTAGACCTTCTAGTGAAATGCTTACTTACAAGCCCTTAATGAACAATGCAGTTTTAAGAAAAATATGTGTTAGGTAAAAAATAGATAAGTAAAACATAAGAAATAAAAATATCAAATAGTTAAAGAGCATAAGTAAAATAACAATAGCGGGGCTATATACAGGGGGTACCGGTACAGAGGAAATGTGCAGGGGCACCGGTTAGTCGAGGTAATTGAGGTAATATGTACATGTAGGTAGAGTTAAAACCTCTTAGGGCTAGGGGGCAGTGTTCGGAAGTTCGGATAAATTACGTGCCCAAAGTAAACTGCCTGTTACTTAGGCCCAGAAGGTAGGATATGCACATTGGTAGCATTGGATAGAAAACACTCTGAAGTTTCTAACATTGTTAAAAAAAATGTTTGTGAGTATAACTGAACTGATATGGCAGGGAAAAACCTGAGGAAAATCCATCTAGAAATGTTTTTTTTTGGTCACAGTCCATTTCAAGCTTGTCTATGGGATCTACAAATGAAGAGCTTCCAGATTGCAGTTCCTTCCTTCCACTAGATGTCAACAGTCTTTAGAAAGGGTTTCAGGCTTGTTTTTTGAAAAATGAATTAGTAGTTGTAGTTTTTCAAGGTGGCTCTCATTTTGACTGTGGTGCGAGTGGATGAGGCCACGCACCTCGTTATTTATCTCCGGAATTTAACATACTACATTCCGTCTTAAATTTGATTGTTTATTTACATATTAGGGTAGATGAGGATTGATTAGAAACGTTGTTTGACTTGTTTGGATGAAGTTTATTGGTAACTTTTCGGATTCCTTTGTCTGCATGTTGAACGAGTGGAACGGGTGGATTGCTGAATCAAACGCGCCAACTAAACTGACTTTTTTGGGATATAAAGGACTTTATCGAACAAAAGAACCATTAGTTGTGTAGCTGGGACCCTTGGGATTGCAAACAGAGGGAGATCGTCAAAGGTAAATGATTAATTTTATCGCTATTTCTGATTTTTGTAAGGCCTCTGCTTGTTTGGAAAATGTTTTTAATGCTGGTGTATGTGGGGCACTGTCCTCAGATAATCGCATGGTATGCTTTCGCCGTAAAGCCTTTTTGAAATCTGATAACGCGGTTGGATTAACAAGAAGTTAAGCTTTTAAATGATGTAGGACACTGTATGTTCATGAATGTTTAATATTACAACTTTGTAATTTGAATTTGACGCACTCCAGCTTCACCGGATGTTGTCGATTTTGATCCCGGTAACGGGATCCGTGCACTAGTGACTATACATAGATAATAAACAGAGAATAGCAGCAGCATAAAAAATAGGGGGGAGCAATGCAAATAGTCTGGGTAGCCATTTGATTAGCTGTTCAGGAGACTTACGGCTGGGCCATACGCACTACCCTCTGTAGTGCATTGCAGTCAGAGGCCGAGCAGTTGCCATACCAGGCAGAGATGCAACCAACTCTCGATGGTGCAGCTGTAGAAACTTTTGATGATCTGAGGACCCAAGCCAAATCCTATGGCATGGGTCTCCTGAGGGGGAATAGGTTTTTTGGTGCCCTCTTCACAACTGTCTTGGTGTGCTTGGACCATGATAGTTTGTTGGTGATGTGGACACAAAGGAACTTGAAACTCTCAATGCTCCACAACAGTCCCGTCGAAGAGAATGGGGACGTGCTCGGTCCTCCTTTTCCTGTAGTCCACAATCATCTCCTTTGTCTTGATCACGTTGAGGGGAGAGGTTGTTGTCCTGGCACCAAGGGGCCAGGTCTCTGACCTCCTCTCTATAGGCTGTCTCGTCATTGTCGGTGATCAGGCCTACCATTGTTGTGTCATCAGCAAACTTAATGATGGTGTTGGAGTCGTGCCTGGCCGTGCAGTCATGAGTGAACAGGGAGTACAGGAGGGGACTGAGCACGCACCCCTGACGGGCCCCCATGTTGAGGATCAGCGTGGCAGATGTGTTGTTACCTACCCTTACCAACTGGGGGTGGCCCGTCAGGAAGTCTAGGATCCAGTTGCAGAGGGCGGTGTTTAGTCCCAGGTTCCTTAGCATAGTGATGAGCTTTGAGGGCACTATGCTGTTGAATACTGAGCTGTAGTCAATGAATAGCATTCTAACATAGGTGTTCCTTTTGTCCAAGTGGGAAAGGGAAGTGTGGACTGAAATAGAAATTGCATCATCTGTGGATCTGTTGGGGTGGTATGCAAATTGGAGTAGGTCTAGGGTTTCTGGGATGATGGTGTTGATGTGAGCCATGACCAGCCTTTCAAAGCACTTCATGGCTACAGAAATGAGTGCTACATTTAGACAGGTTACATTTAGACAGGTTACCGTGGCATTCTTGGGCACAGGGACTATGGTGGTCTACTTGAAACATGTTAGTATTACAGAATCAGACAGGGAGAGGTTGAAAATGTCAGTGAAGACACTTGCCAGTTTGGTCAGCGCATGCTCGGGGTACACGTCCCGGTAATCCATTTGGCCCTGCAGCCTTCTGAATGTTGACCTGTTTAAAGTTCTTACTCACGTCGGTTGTGGAGAGCGTGATCACAGTCATCCGGAACAGCTGGTGCTCTCATGCATGTTTCAGTGTTGCTTGCCTCGAAGCGAGCATGGAAGTAATTTAGCTCATCTGGTAGGCTCGTGTAACTGGGCAGCTCACGGCTGTGTTTCCCTTTGTATTCTCTCATAGTTTGCAAGCCCTGCCACATCCGATGAGCGTCGGAGCCGGTGTTTGATCTTAGTCCTGTATTGATGCTTTGCCTATTTGATGGTTCATCGGAGGGCATAGCGGGAATTCTTATAAGCTTCCGGGTTAGAGTCCCGCTCCTTGAAAGTGGCAGCTCTACCCTTTAGGTCAGTGTGTATGTTGCCTGTAATCCATGGCTTCTGGTTGGGATAAGTACGTACAGTCACTGTTGGGAAGATGTCATTGATGCACTTATTAATGAAGCCAGTGACTGATGTGGTGTACTCCTCATGCCATTGGAAGAATCTCAGAACATATTCCTGTCTGTGCTAGCAAAACAGTCCTGTAGCTTAGTATCTGCTTCATCTGACCACTTTTTTATTGACCGAGTCACTGGTGCTTCCTGCTTTAGTTTTTGCTTGTAAGCAGGAATCAGGAGAATAGGGTTATGGTCAGACTTGCCAAATAGAGGGCGAGGGAGAGCTTTGTATGCGTCTCTGTGTGTGGAGTAAAGGTGGTATAGAGATTTTTCCCTCTGGTTGCATATTTAACATGCTGGTAGAAATTTGGTAAAACTGATTGAAGTTTCCCTGCATTAATGTCCCCAGCTACTAGGAGCGCCGCCTCTGGATGAGAGTCTCCTGTTTGCTTATGGCCGTAAACAGCTCATTGAGTGCACTCTTTGTGCCAGCATCGGTTTGTGATTGTAAATATACAGCTACAAAGAATATAGATGAAAACTATCTTGGTAAATAGTGTGGTCTACAGCTTATCATGAGATACTCTACCTCAGACGAGCAAAACCATGAGACTTCCTCAGATATCGTGCATCAGCTGTTGTTTACAAATATATATAGACTCAAAGACTCAATCATGGACACTCTTACTGACAGTTGTGGCTGCTTTGCGTGATGAATTGTTGTCTCTACCTTCTGGTACTTTGTGCTGTTGTCTGTGCCCAATAATGTTTGTACCATGTTTGTGTTGCTACCATGTTGTGCTGCTGCCATGTTGTGTTGCTACCATGATGTTGTCATGTTGTGTTGCTACCATGCTGTGTTGTCATGTGGTGCTGCCATGCTATGTTGTTGTCATGTTGTGTTGCTACCATGATGTTGTCATGTTGTGTTGCTACCATGCTGTGTTGTCATGTGGTGCTGCCATGCTATGTTGTTGTCTTAGTAGGTCTCACTTTATGTTGTGCTGTCTCTCTTGTCGTGATGTGAGTTTTTTTTTTTTTTAATCCCATGAGGACTTTTGCCTTTTGGTGGGTCGTCATTGTAAATAATAATTTGTTCTTAACTGACTTGCCTAGTTAAATAAAGGTTAAATACAATTAAATACAATAAAAATATGATGAGGGGGAGATGGTCATTTGAAGTACTGCCCTGTAGAGGAAGTAAATACCAATACCATATGGGGTGAGCTGAGCTAGCTCTTAGAAGGCACACACACACTCTAACAAACGCATGCGCACACAACACACACACACATTCTACAGCTTTGACCTTTCATCCATCTCTCTGTGATGAAAACCCCATTGTGATCTGAAGGTTTATCATTGATTATAGAGCCAAGACAGATGACATACAGTACTCTCACCCTTAACACGCCCTTTACAATCACCTGTGTGTGCGTGCGTGTGTGTGCGTGCTGGTCCTCTCAGCAGTCATGCTCCCCCGATGAACACTAAGCAGATTCTTCACATCAGAATAATAATTTCTAAACAAACCATATTTAATCGACTGAGAGCCTCCTTGGCAGTTTCCGTCTGGTGGTTGCTGTGTGACAGCTTCTTCTAAATTACAAATATCAATCTGCCACAGCAGGAGCAGAGCTGGCAAGCTCCTCACAGGGGTCCCCCATCAAAATGCTCCCCATCAAAACGTTCCGCTCCTCTCGCCACCCACCCATCAAACACAGCATAATCAAACCACGTCAAACGGAACACTCACATCAAAACCGTAAACAGCAACATCAAAAGATTAAACCACCCTTGTCATCAAAGCCTGCTCCTGGTGCGAGTTCCTGTGAAAGGATAGTGAGGCTCCCGAGAGTTTTCCGTTTTCTTCGAGCTAGGTGTCAACTGCTGAGGTAAAACTGGATGATGCTTTTAACTGTTAAGTAGCTAGCTACAAGTCTAAACAATGCCTTGGAACATTTTGACCTTCTGTTGCTGCGTTTAGACAAGCAGCCCAATTCTGATATTTTTGTTCACTAATTGGTCTTTTGACCAATCAGATCAGCTCTGAAAAAAGATCTAATGGGAAAAGATCTTATGTGATTGGTCAATATACCAATTAGTGGAAAAAAATGTCAGAATTATGCTGCCTGTGTGAACGCTGGCCTTGTGGCTCTAGCACGCGTGGTGTGGCCTGAGGGCAGGAAACAGTGAACAGACAGACATTAACACCAAAGGCACCAATCTGCTCTGTAATCAGGCCTCTCCCTGAGCGTATTCCCCTCGTTACCAAGCCCTGCTCCTTCCCGTTCTCCCCCTGCGGCCCGGCTTTTCCAGAAACATCGAGTTATTGATACATTTCGCCACAGGATCACCTCAAATTGGTCCCCTGCAAGGCAACCAGCTGGCGGGGAGGCCTGATTCAATCGACGTTGGGAAAAACACACAGATCACTCATTCAATTCAAGGCCTCGTTTAATTCAAGGCCTGCATGTAGACCAGGGTTTCCGTTAGCCTGCTGCTACTCTCTGTTCATCATGTAAACATAGTCACTTTAACTCTACCTACATGTACATGTTACCTTAATTAGCCCGACTAACCGGTGCCCTCCTACATTGACTCTGTACAGGTACCACCTGCATATAGCCTCGCTACTATTTTCACTCTCATTTACTGTTTTTTTTCTTGGTTTTTGCTTGTTTTGATTATTTTATTTGAATTAACAAGCAGATCAATTAAATTGCGCAGGCCAAATGTCTGGGTGAACAAGAAAAAATACCATTGTGAAATAATGGTTTTTAGACAATGTTTAACTAAATACCAGTCGATGTAAATACATTTGACTGGTCATGCTTATCCATCTATAGGTTCATTTGCATAATTTTGTGGAATTAAATTGGTGCGTGTACAGTATATTCGTTATGTATCTTATTTATCTTATTTATCACATGCCTACAGCATACAGATATACAGCCTGTGACTGGAAAATCTGTCAGACAGAGCAAGAGCTGCTGCAAAATCTTGTGGTGCTTTCAAGACAACTGGGATCTCCGGAAAATACGAGGTCAATTCATGACGTCAGTGATCTTCAGGTTGGAAAATCTGAGCTCTAGAAAGAGGTCTGAGTTGGATGAGTTGGAATCCGTGTTGGAATCCGAGTTGGATAACCGTTCAAAAATATTTGCCCAGTCTGAGCTTGTTTTTTTCCCACTTCCCAGTTGTCTTGAATGCACTGAAGTCGGAAGGCTGAGATTTGCGAGTTCCCAGTTGTTTTCAGCTGTTTTGAAAGCATCAAGGGCAAGAGAAGGCCGGCTTCATCAACGCGTCATGCACCACTTTGCTATGAGCTGGAGGCAGTGTTCCCTTTGAAAACATACAGGCTACTTAATTGTTTGAAACTTGAAGGTTTTAATACATATTATGAAGCATGTCTTACCTTGCTTCAAAGTAGCCTATTAGATCTCCTCTTGGGCTCCCAAGTGGCGTAGCAGTCCAATGCCCTGCATCTCAGTGCTAGAGGTGTCACTACAGACCCTGGTTTGATTCCAGGCTGTTTCACAACTGGCTGTGATTGGGAGTCCCATAGGGTGGCCCACAATTGGCCCATTGTCGTTCGGGTTTGTCTGGGGTAGGCTGTCATTGTAAATAAGAATGTTGTTCTTAAGTGGCTTGCCTGGTTAAATAAAAAAGTCTACATTTCTAATGGATATTTTCATCTCTGTAACATGAAACCGCTCACATGTGCAGTGCCCTTTCGACAAGGTTGTTTTACTGCTAATTGCATTATGGAACGAACGAACATTAGAGCATAGCCTGCTGTCTGGGCGCATTGCTGCGCTTATAATGTGAAGAAATAATACTTTATCAACATTTAAACTTGAGACTGACTCCCAATCACAGCCGGTTGTATGAATTTGGGATCTATCTTCCCACAAGTGTCCCAGAGTCTGTTTGGAATAGGCAATGTATTTATTGACAAGCTGACCAGTAGAATAGGTAGCCTAAACGTTTATAATGCAGAGGATTGACATAGGCTAGAGCTTTTGCTGTTAGTTACTGGTCTTGTTGGCTGAGGAAATGTAAATGTGGACAGTTATTCTAACATGTTCAAAGTACACATCAGAAGAAAACCACATCGTTGCATCCTGGACTGGCATGTTCTGTTAATATGAATGACCATATTGTAAATGTTCTGTTAATATGAATGACCATATTGTAAATGTTCTGTCATTCTGAGCACTTTGGGTGGACGCCCTATTCAGGTTATGCACCTAATGCATGTGGGTCCGGTACATTTCTCAAATGTCCAGTAAATTAAAATGTTGCCGGTCAAATGTCCGGCGCCACATTTTCCTAAAGGAAACCCTGGTGTTGACATACTGTTCTTGGCTTTAGTTCTCGGCTTAGTTCTCTGTGGATAGTTTTATCCCAGGGCTGCTACGGTAACACAATCATGATGTAATGTTTAGAAACCAAACCGTGTTTTCTCAGGGGGAAAGTCAAGCCGCCAGGTAAAGGCGGGAAAATGTCTCAACAGGAGCACACTCACAAAACATTTCTGAGACTCCGCGTGTGACCCCCTTTGCGCTGACCTGAATCAACACATGCACTTACTCACACACACTGGCACAAACACACACACTGGCACAAACACACACACACACACACACACACATACTGACGATGCGAGTAACAGAATAATGGAGCTGTTGACAAAATGTCAGAGACGTGCAGTACTAACCTACTCTGCTCTCCACTGAGGCACTTAGCGTTCCCAATGTTATATCTACTCTCTTTCCATATAGAGAGGTCTGCTAGCGCTCGCTGTAATCCAATACCTGGGTGTTTAAATGCTACAGGACCACTTCATGACGACTGCCTAATGGCTTTTTAACAGCCTCCAGTAGACACAGAGATGAGGCCATATAAAACAATTAAATGCTCATGCTGGGAAGGGGATGTTGGAAAATGAATGAACAGGGAAGCCACGGGGAGTGCCGTACATGGCCCCGTGGGAGAGAGCGCCTTATTATTACACCCGGAGGTGGAGAAGAAGGCTAGAGGAAATGTGCATTGACTGACGTAGGGGCTACAGGATAGGGTTGTCGCTAGAAGAAGCTTATGTATCGAATAATCTAACCTGTAGCTTCGGGCCTATGTTGAATGGATTCTTAAATTAGTTCAATAATAATGAATATAGTCCAAGTTTGCAAATATTTACTTCGAAAAACTCTATAAAGGTTATACCAAGGTGAGTCCGCGATCCCCTAGTGGTCCGCAGAGGTACTGTAGTGGGTCAGCAAAAAAATAAAAAATCCCCCCAAAAATATTATTTTGAACATCGCTAGCAACAACAGAATAAACCAATTTTGAATTACATACAGACAGTACAAAAAAAGGAAAATACCTTCTTTCTAATGATGTCCACATTATTTCTCAACTCCTAGTTTTGAGCAAATTACACATACTGGAGTATCTGACATCGGCTTTGAAAAACAGCCGTGAATAGGCTACCAGAGAGACAAGCTGTTGATCTTTCATCACTTGGACATACACTACCGTTCAAAAGTTTGGGGTCACTTAGAAATGTCCTTGTTTTTGAAAGAAAAGCACATTTTTTGTCCATTAAAATAACAACAAAACACCAGTCTCAACGTCAACAGTGAAGAGATGACTCCGGGATGCTGGCCTTCTAGGCAGAGTTCCTCTGTCCAGTCTCAACGTCAACAGTGAAGAGGTGACTCCGGGATGCTGGCCTTCTAGGCAGAGTTCCTCTGTCCAGTCTCAACGTCAACAGTGAAGAGGTGACTCCGGGATGCTGGCCTTCTAGGCAGAGTTCCTCTGTCCAGTCTCAACGTCAACAGTGAAGAGGTGACTCCGGGATGCTGGCCTTCTAGGCAGAGTTCCTCTGTCCAGTCTCAACGTCAACAGTGAAGAGGTGACTCCGGGATGCTGGCCTTCTAGGCAGAGTTCCTCTGTCCAGTCTCAACGTCAACAGTGAAGAGGTGACTCCGGGATGCTGGCCTTCTAGGCAGAGTTTATTTTATCTTGCGTCTTCCCTCAGACCGTTTGGCGTGGAGCATCACATTAGTGGGAAGACTGTTCTCAGGGCAGGCCTGGTTGTAGATAAGTTCAAGTCGCGTCGGGGACAATTTTAGCATTTTAGCTTTCCAAACCTTAATCGAATTATCCTAACCTGCCCCGTTAATTATCCTAACCTGCCGCGTTAATTATCCTAACCTGCCACATTAATTATCCTAACCTGCCACGTTAATTATCCTAACCTGCCACATTAATTATCCTAACCTGCCACGTTAATTATCCTAACCTGCCACGTTAATTGTCCTATCCTACCACGTTAATTATCCTAACCTGCCACGTTATTTATCCTAACCTGCCATGTTAATTATCCTAACCTGCCACGTTAATTATCCTAACCTGCCACGTTAATTATCCTAACATGCTGCGTTAGTTATCCTAATAAGCGTTCTGTTCTATTTAACTTGTTGAGGACGTGGTACCGAAGTGGGGACCACAATCAGCAGAAATGCTCAAGAGCGCCACCATGGAGGTTGATAAACCTCAAACTTTCATTAAAATTGACATACAATATACTGAATTAAAGCTACACTCGTTGTGAATCTATCGACCAAGTCAGATTTGTAAAATGCTTTTCGGGGAACGCATGAGAAGCTATTATCTGATACCATGCACCCTCAAAATACTCCACCGTCACATTTACATTACATTTACATTTAAGTCATTTAGCAGACGCTCTTATCCAGAGCGACTTACAAAAACGACAGATTTTGCGTTATCCGTCGCAAACGAAAACGCTGAAATAAAATATAAAACATTCATTACCTTTGACAAGCTTCTTTTTTGGCACTCCTAGATGTCCCATAAACATCATTTAGCGTCTTTTTTCGATTAAATCGGTCCATAAATAGCCTAGATATTGAACTACGACTCCGTCGCGAGTAAAGAAAAAAAAACTGCGTTTCATAACGTAACGTAATTTTTTTAAATACAAAAAGTCGACGATAAACTTTCACAAAACACTTCGAAATACTTTTGTAATGCAACTTTAGGTATTAGTACACGTTAATAAGCGATAAAAATCCTCAGGAGGCGATGTGAAAAGATTAGCTTGTCTGTGGAAAAAATGCTGTCTTGAAAAAGTCGAACCAAAATCTGGGCGGGGACAGTAGGAAAGGATTTCCCTTGTTTCGGTTAGACCAAGAATCAATTGCGCAACAAATGACGTGACTCTAGACAACCTGGGGAAGCTGTAGCCAATGAAAACTCGGCTCTATGTAATTCTGTTCGCTTTTAACAATTGCCTGTAGTCGCGGAAGAATATCTTTTTCCATTTTCAGTGAACAGATTTTCATGCACTTTTCGATGAAACGCACGTTCTGTAAATGGCACAGGCGTGCTTTAAACAGTTTTGGAAACGTCTGAGTGTTTCCTATCCACACACACTAATCATATGCATGTACTATATTCCTGGCATGAATAGCAGGGCGCTGAAATGTTGCGCGATTTTTAACAAAAAGCTGCGAAAATCTGCATGAATTCTGAACTTCCTTAAGAGGTTTTAAGCTATTTTATTTCGGGGAAAAGTCGCCAAAATATTTTTGAACAGCTGCTACGTACATTCGGAAAGTATTCAAACCCCTTGACTTTATCCATATTTTGATACGTTACAGACTTATTCAAAAAATGTATTAAATAAATAAAAATCATCATCAATATACACACAATACCCCATAATGACGAAGTGAAAATAGATTGTTAACATTTTTGCAAATGTATCAAAAATAATAAACAGATATACCTTTTTACTTAAGTATTCAGATCCTTTGCTATGAGACTCGGAATTGAGCGCAGATGCATCCTGTTAACATTGTTCATCCTTGAGATGTTTCTACAACTTGATTGGAGTCCACCTGTGGTCAGTTCAATTGATTGGAAATTATTTGGAAAAGCACACACCTGTCTATATAAGGTCCCACAGTTTACAGTGCATGTCAGAGCAAAAACCAAGCCAATGAGGTCAAATTAATTGTCCGTAGAGCTCTAACAGCTCTGGAGAGAGACCTGAAAATGGCTGTGCAGCAATGCTCCCCATCCAACATGACAGAGCTTGAGAGAATCTGCAGAGAAGAATGGGAGAAACTACCCAAATACAGATGTGCCAAGTTTGTAGCGTCATGCCAAGAAGACTCGAGGCTGTAATCACTGCCAAAGGTGCTTTATCAAAGTACTGAGTAAAGGGTCTGAATACTTATGTAAATGTCATATCACTTTTTTATTTGTAATAAATTAGCAAAAATGTCTAAAAGCCGGTTTTTGCTTTGTCATTATGGGGTACTGTGTGTAGATTGATGAGGGGAAAAGTATTTAATCCATTTTAGAGTAAGGCTGTAATGTATGCTGTTGTGTCTTTGGCATCATTAAAACTGTTATTTTATCAAATCAATTATCTGTAATTATTATTATGTGATTAAACTGATCATGTATATGTAATTAACTAAGAAGTCGGGGCACCACGGAAAATCTTCAGATTACAAAGTTAGAATTTTCTGAATATACCTCTTCAGATATTTTAATATCTGATCAATTAGTAATCTATTAATGAATTATTCTTTACCTTATGTCGTCTCATTCCAAACTTCGTAAATTGTTGGTTATCTGCACGAACCCAGCCTTTACTATGAATCATCCATACACCAATTGGCTTAATCATTTATTTACTAACTAACTAAATAATCACAGAAATGCATAAACAAACAAACAGTAGATATTGTTTACTAACAAGGATAGGGAATATTCCCTAGTGGGCTAAGCCGATGTGACGGCTTGGTGGACAAAGGGAAATGGGTGTGGACTGAGAAAGAGCGGAAAAGACAAAAGGGCTCTCTACACACCGTTGATAATTATATTAGTTGAAATGCTAATCCTTTGCACATGAACACTCACTCATTCGGGAATAATTGAAATCAATATATATTTACGCCCATGTGTCTTTGTTGTCTTCTCTTTTGGAATCCGGTCCGTCTGCTGGAGAGTTCATCTGAGTCTCTCTCTCTCTCTGCTTCCCTGAAGATCAAAGTCTTTTGTGGTTAGAATTGATATTTCAGTGTACCATTCAGAAATGTTCTCATAGAATAGATGTTTCGGCAGTTGTCTGTATTCTCGTCCCAGGTTTACATAATTTCTATCTCTTTACATAATTTCTTTGCTCTTATTCTGTAGGGATCGATAGTCTCAGAGTTGAACCATTTCCAGGCATGTAGCCAATGCTCCATGTGGAATAGTTTTTTAGTTTTGGTACTCAAACCTGTGCCATCTCAGCTTACACCGAGGTATGCGTGGTCTGAAGAGGATTTCCTCAGGAAGGGGTTTTATTCGTAACAATAGGAAAGGGCGGTTCCATGACGCCAGATCATTTCTGTGCTCACAGGGGCGGGCCAATGACTTAGTTGAACTTTAAAGGGAATAAAATTCTCTCACATGAAAGGTTTAACATCACATTACATCATTTAGTTTCAAATAGTTTCATCTTTACTCATTCATTTTATACAAGAATTAGATGCAAACACCATAATTGAGAAAACACATTCAGAGATATAGTCATGTGTGTTTCTGAATAATTTGTATGTTTAAGATAAAGACTAAAGTATTCCACCCTGAAACCATATAATTGTATGAAATGTGTTAATTAGTCATAATTCAATAATGTGTGTGACTAGGCCATTGTGTTACTATTTCGTAAAATGAGCTGGGTATAGTTGAGACATTCAAGGAAAACTGAACTGTCGACTTGTGATAACGGTGAAACTAATAACTGGAAAGAGGCCTCCCCACCCTAGGGAGGAGAAAAACTGTTAGAAATGGCTAGGCTTGCAGAAGATGATGAAAGATGTTGCAGAAGGTTGATAAACAATGTATGTGAACTTTGGAAAAGTTCAGCCCACCTAAAGAGAGGTGGAGTTTCTACTGATGTGAGTTCCTTTGTGTGTGTGTGCTATAAAAAGATTGTGTTCTCATTTTGAAGACAGCGCGCTCTCTGAATAAAGTATTGATCTATTGCAGAATCTGAGACTTGGTCTAATTCTTTATTAACTGGAGATGTACGACCTCTGGGAAATAGACAAAGCTTGAGTGATAGTCGAGTTCAACCATTGAGATAGCAAAATTCTCGTGACAGTTTCCTGTCCTTCATGAGGTCACCAAATGAAACACACTCAACATAACTGTCCCTTAAGTGTCCACGGACCCTTCCCACATTCTCACAAGTGGACATATAGTTTCATTTTCCCATTTTGAGGATTTAGGAGTTCGGCCATGTGAAATCCTTTGTTCACTCTGTGGTCTCTCTCTGCATGAAAAGGGGGAGAGAGTCTCTGCCAGGAATTTACCACCTGAGAAAACAGAACCTGGGTGTAGGAGAGAGAGAGAGGGGGAAGCCATGATCTATACCCAGAAAGGGCCACTTCATGACAGTAACAACATTTGGAAAAAGTCAAGGTGTCTGAATACTTTCCGAATGCACTGTTTGTACTAATTCCATATACTATATAGACACATTTTAATAGAACTACCCACTGCAGGTTTTCTTAACTAAGCTACTATTAGCTAGCTACTTTAGCTCGCTAGCATGTTTGGATTGTGTTACCTAGCCAAGTTAACATGTCGGTCTGTTGCGTTGATCTTCCTTGCTGGTAAAATAATCAGTGATATTGTAGCTATAGATTGCACCATTTTAGCATTAACAACATGCAGAAATCCATATGATGTGGGTTTCTTTGGATAGGTTACTCAACCAGTGGGCATATTACATGGGTGGCATGTTGGTAACGTTATGGTATTAGTGGCAAAGTGGTCGTAGGCTACACCGGACGTAAAGACTTTCCGTCTAGAGAGGTAGTGAGCGTTTAGCTAGGTCGAATGCACCTTTAGTTTTTCAGCAGGCACTGCCTGACATTTTGCCTTGGGATTTATCATATTTCAGGGATTCTGTAGTTGGCATGAGAGTCATCTCAGATGAAAGGGGGATTGTAATAGTTGTTTTATACTTATAAAGTGTATATATGATGAATTATGTTTATACTGTACTATTACACATGATTTGAATCGTTTTTTATGAATGTTTTGTGATTTAAGGTCACTGCAAGTCGGGTTGATGTCGAGGCGCAAATTCCTTTGCCGGACACCCCGAGGCTGATCATGCTTGGTAATAGAATTATCTGATTTAAGGTGGAACAGAAAGATAGTAAAGTGGTACCTAGAGTATCTAGTGGTATCTAGTGCGTACAGTATGTCACTCCCTTTGGGTTCTTCCCAAGTCGTCAGTGTTCCTGATCTATCTCGTGAGCTGTTTGTGTTTCTTGTTTTGTTATTTTATTTATTATATGTATTCACTCCCTGAATATGCTTCCCGGCTTTCAGCGTACATTGTTACAAAATGCACAGCAAAAGAAGTAGTGAGCTGCAAGACCCGTGTCACACGCTTCCCCGCAGACCTGAAGGAGTTGGAGTGGAAAAACTCCAACATGTAAGTACACAAACACACACACCTGATGAACACACAACCTGGATTTGTCAGTTGTCATCTACCTTTTTACCCAGCAAGTAATAGTAATAGTAACAGCAATAGTAATAGTAACAGCAATAGTAATAGTAACAGTATTGATAGTCGTAGTGATAGTTAATAGTTATAGTAATAGTAGTAGTATTGATAGTAATAGTTATAGTAATAGTAGTATTGATATTAGTAGTGATAGTAATATTTATAGTAATAGTAATAGTAGTATTGATAGTAGTAGTGGTAGTAATAGTTATAGTAATAGTAGCAGTATTGATAGTAGTAGTGATAGTAATAGTAATAGTAGTATTGATAGTAATAGTTATAGTAATAGTAGTAGTAGTAGTATTGATAGTAGTAGTGATAGTAAAAGTTATAGTAATAGTAGGATAGATAGTAATAGTGATAGTAATAGTTATAGTAATAGTAATAGTAGTAGTAGTAGTGATAGTAGTAGTGATAGTAATAGTTATAGTAATAGTAATAGTAGTAGTATTGATAGTAGTAGCGATAGTAATAGTTATAGTAATAGTAGTATTGATAGTAGTAGTGATAGTAATAGTTATAGTAATAGTAGTAGTATTGATAGTATTAGTGATTGTAATAGTTATATTTTTTTATTTTATTTAACCTTTATTGAACAATGTTGTCACGCCTTGGTCAATATGTTTTGTGTTTTCCTTATATATTTTGGTCAGGCCAGGGTGTGACATGGGTTATGTGTTTTGTTCGTATTGGGGTTTTATTAGCATTGGGATTGTGTATGTTTAGGGGTGTGTCTAGTTAGGCTTGGCTGCCTGAGGCGGTTCTCAATCAGTCAGGTGATTCTCGTTGTCTCGGATTGGGAACCGTATTTAGGTAGCCTGAGTTTCACTTTGTATTTTGTGGGTGATTGTTCCTGTCTTTGTGTTGTATTCACCAGATAGGCTGTATTAGGTTTCACGTTCCGTTTGTTGTTTTCGTATTTATAGTTATTTCATGTATCGTCATTTCTTCATTAAAGTAACATGAGTAACCACCACGCTGCATTTCGGTCCGACTCTCTTTCAACAACAGACGAACGCCGTTACAGAATCACCCACCACTCACGGACCGAGCAGCGTGTAAACTGGCAGCGACAGCGACAGCAGCGAAAGGAGGACGTTGTGGACGGTAGAGGCATGGAGTATACGACGTGGGAAGAAATCGACAGGTGGGTGGCCGACCCAGAGAGAGTGCAGGAGCCCGCCTGGGATTCCCTGCAGCAATGCGAAGAGGGCTATAGGCGAATGGAGTCGAAAAGGAAAACACGCCGGCTAAAACGGAGAGGCGCTGGTATAAACAGGCAGCGACAGCTGGAGCAGCAAAAGGAGGATGAGTTATTCGGAGAATGGACATGGGAAGACGTGTTGGATGGTAAAGGTTGTTACACTTGGGAGGAGATATTGGCCGGAAGAGATCGCCTCCCATGGGAACAGGTGGAGGCACTAAGGAGAGCAGAGGCAGCCGGAGATAGGAGCCGACGATACGAGGGAACACGGTTGGCAAGGAAGCCCGTAAAGCAACCCCAAAAAAATATTGGGGGGGGGCTAGAAGGGAGTATGGCTATGCCAAGTTGGAAACCTGCGCAAACTCCCTGTGCTTTCCGGTGGGCTAGAGAGACCGGGCAGACACCGTGCTATGCTATGGAGCGCACGGTGTTTCCAGTGCGGGTGCATAGCCCGGTGCGGTACATACCAGCCCTTCGTATTGGCCAGGCTAGAGTGGGCATCGAGCCAGGTAAGCTTGGGCAGGCTCGGTGCTCAAGAGCTCCAGTGCGCCTGCACGGTCCGGTCTATCCAGAGCCACCTCCACACACCAGTCCTCCGGTAGCAGCTCCCCGCACCAGGCTTCCTGTGCGTGTCCTCGATCCGGTAGCACCAGTTCCCACACCACGCACCAGGCCTTCAGTGCGCCTCGCCTGTTCAGCACAGCCAGAGCCTTCCTTCCCTCCTACGCTGTCGGAGTCTCCCGCCTGTTCAACACAGCCAGAGCCTTCCTTCCCTCCTACGCTGTCGGAGTCTCCCGCCTGTTCAGCGCAGCCAGAGCCTGTCTCCTCTCCTGCGCTGCCGGAGCCTCCTGCCTGTTCAACACAGCCAGAGCCTTCCTTCCCTCCTACGCTGTCGGAGTCTCCCGCCTGTTCAACACAGCCAGAGCCTTCCTTCCCTCCTACGCTGTCGGAGTCTCCCGCCTGTTCAGCGCAGCCAGAGCCTGTCTCCTCTCCTGCGCTGCCGGAGCCTCCTGCCTGTTCAACACAGCCAGAGCCTTCCTTCCCTCCTACGCTGTCGGAGTCTCCCGCCTGTTCAACACAGCCAGAGCCTTCCTTCCCTCTTACGCTGTCGGAGTCTCCCGCCTGTTCAGCGCAGCCAGAGCCTGTCTCCTCTCCTGCGCTGCCGGAGCCTCCTGCCTGTTCGGAGCAGCCTGAGATGCCAGTCTGCAGAGAGCTGTCAGTCTGCCAAGTGCTGTCAGTCTGCATGAAGCAGCCAGAGCTGTCAGTCTGCAAAGAGCTGCCAGTCTGCAGGGAGCTGTCAGTCTGCAAGGAGCTGTCAGTCTGCATGAAGCAGCCTGAGCTGCCAGTCTGCAGAGAGCTGTCAGTCTGCAAGGTGCTGTCAGTCTGCATGAAGCAGCCAGAGCTGTCAGTCTGCAAAGAGCTGCCAGTCTGCAGGGTGCTGTCAGCCTGCATGAAGCAGCCAGAGCTGCCAGTCTGCAAAGAGCTGCCAGTCTGCAGGGTGCTGTCAGCCTGCATGGAGCAGTCAGAGCTGTCAGCCTGCATAGAGCAGCTAGATCCGCCAGTCAACCAGATTCTTCCAGATCAGACAGTCAGCCATGATCTTCTAGATCTGCCTGTCAACCAGATTCTTCCAGATCTGCCAGTCAACCAGTCTCTTCCAGATCTGCCAGTCAACCAGTCTCTTCCAGATCTGCCAGTCAACCAGTCTCTTCCAGATCTGCCAGTCAACCAGTCTCTTCCAGATCTGCCAGTCAACCAGAATCTTCCAGATCTGCTAGTCAACCAGAATCTTCCAGATCCGCCAGCCAGCCAGGATCTACCGGAGCCTACTACCTGCCTGAGCTTTATCTCAGTACTGGGCTTCCTCTCAGTACTGGGCTTCCTCTCAGTACTGGGCTTCCTCTCAGTACTGGGCTTCCCCTCAGTTCCGGGCTACCCCTCAGTCCCGGGCTGCTTCTGTCCCGAGCTGCCCCTCTGTCCCGAGCTGCCCCTCTGTCCCGAGCTGCCCCTCAGTCCCGAGCTGCCCCTCAGTCCAGTGGGGATCTGGGTGAGGACTATTAGGCCATGGTCGGCGGCGAGGGTGGATTACCCCAGGACGCGAAGGGGAGGAACTATTACATTAATGGAGTGGGGTCCACGTCCCGAGCCGGAGCCGCCACCATGGACAGACGCCCACCCGGACCCTCCCTATGGTTTTGAGGTGCCTTGGTCAATATGTTTTGTGTTTTCGTTATATATTTTGGTCAGGCCAGGGTGTGACATGGGTTATGTGTTGGGTTCGTATTGGGGTTTTATTAGCATTGGGATTGTGTATGTTTAGGGGTGTGTCTAGTTAGGCTTGGCTGCCTGAGGCGGTTCTCAATCAGTCAGGTGATTCTCGTTGTCTCGGATTGGGAACCGTATTTAGGTAGCCTGAGTTTCACTTTGTATCTTGTGGGTGATTGTTCCTGTCTTTGTGTTGTATTCACCAGATAGGCTGTATTAGGTTTCACGTTCCGTTTGTTGTTTTCGTATTTATAGTTATTTCATGTATCGTCATTTCTTCATTAAAGTAACATGAGTAACCACCACGCTGCATTTCGGTCCGACTCTCTTTCAACAACAGACGAACGCCGTTACAAATGTAGGCGAGTTGAGAACAAGTTCTCATTTACAATTGCGACCTGGCCAAGATAAAGCAAAGCAGTTCGACACATACAACAACACAGAGTTACACATGGAGTAAAACAAACATACAGTCAATAATACAGTATAAAAATAAGTATATATACAATGTGAGCAAATGAGGTGAGATAGGGGAGGTAAAAACAAAAAAAGGCCATGGTGGTGAAGTAAATACAATATAGCAAGTAAAACACTGGAATGGTAGATTTGCAGTGGAAGAATGTGCAAGGTAGAGATAGAAATAATGGGGTGCAAAGGAGCAAAATAAATAAATAAATGCAGTAGGGGGAGAGGTAGTTGTTTGTGCTAAATTATAGATGGGCTATGTACAGATGTAGTAATCTGTGAGCTGCTCTGACAGCTGGTGCTTAAAGCTAGTGAGGGAGATAAGTGTTTCCAGTTTCAGAGATGTGTGTACTTTGTTCCAGTCATTGGCAGCAGAGAACTGGAAGGAGAGGCGGCCAAAGGAAGAATTGGTTTTATAATAGTAATAGTAGTAGTATTGATAGTAGTAGTGATAGTAATAGTTATAGTAATAGTTATAGTAATAGTAATAGAGTAGTATTGATAGTAGTAGTGATAGTAATAATTACAGTAATAGTTATAGTAATAGTTATTGTAGTAGTATTGATAGTAGTAGTGATAGTAATAATTATAGTAATAGTTATAGTAGTAGTATTGATAGTATTAGTGATAGTAATAGTAATAGTGATAGTAGTAGTATTGATTGTAGTAGTGATAGTAATAGTTATAGTAATAGTAGTAGTATTGATAGTAGTAGTGATAGTAATAGTTATAGTAATAGTGGTAGTATTGATAGTAGTAGTGGTAGTAATAGTTATAGTAATAGTAATAGTAGTAGTATTGATAGTAGTGGTGATAGTACTAATTATAGTAATAGTTATAGTAGTAGTATTGATAGTAGTAGCGATAGTAATAGTAATAGTAATAGTAGTAGTATTGATAGTAGTAGTGATAGTAATAATTATAGTAATAGTATTGATAGTAGTAGTGATAGCAGTAGTGATAGTAATAGTAGTAGTATTGATAGTAGTAGTGATAGTAATAGTAGTAGTATTGATAGTAGTATTGATAGTAGTAGTGATAGTAATAGTTATAGTAATAGTAATAGTAGTAGTATTGATAGTAGTATTGATAGTAGTAGTGATAGTAATAGTAGTAGTATTGATAGTAGTATTGATAGTAGTAGTGATAGTAATAGTTATAGTAATAGTAGTAGTATTGACAGTAGTAGTGATAGTAATAGTTATAGTAATAGTAGTAGTATTGATAGTAGTAGTGCTAATAGTAGTGCTAGTAATAGTAATAGTAGTAGTATTGATAGTAGTAGTGATAGTAATAGTTATAGTAATAGTTATAGTAATAGTAATAGAGTAGTATTGATAGTAGTATTGATAGTAGTAGTGATAGTAATAGTAATAGTAATAGTAGTATTGATAGTAGTATTGATAGTAGTAGTGATAGTAATAGTGATAGTAATAGTAGTAGTATTGATAGTAGTATTGATAGTAGTAGTGATAGTAATAGTTATAGTAATAGTAGTAGTATTGATAGTAGTAGTGATAGTAATAGTTATAGTAATAGTTATAGTAATAGTAATAGAGTAGTATTGATAGTAGTATTGATAGTAGTATTGATAGTAGTAGTGATAGTAATAGTAGTAGTATTGATAGTAGTATTGATAGTAGTAGTGATAGTAATAGTGATAGTAATAGTAGTAGTATTGATAGTAGTAGTGATAGTAAGAGTTATAGTAATAGTAATAGTATTGATAGTAGTATTGATAGTAGTAGTGATAGTAATAGTGATAGTAATAGTAGTAGTATTGATAGTAGTAGTGATAGTAAGAGTTATAGTAATAGTAATAGTATTGATAGTAGTATTGATAGTAGTAGTGATAGTAATAGTTATAGTAATAGTAGTAGTATTGATAGTAGTAGTGATAGTAAGAGTTATAGTAATAGTAGTATTGATAGTAGTATTGATAGTAGTATTGATAGTAGTAGTGATAGTAATAGTAATAGTAATAGTAGTATTGATAGTAGTAGTGATAGTAGTAGTGATAGTAATAGTTATAGTAATAGTAATAGTAGTAGTATTGATAGTAGTAGTGCTAGTAGTAGTGATAGTAATAGTGATAGTAGTAGTAGTGATAGTAGTAGTGATAGTAATAGTTATAGTAATAGTAGTAGTATTGATAGTAGTAGTGATAGTAGTAGTGATAGTAATAGTAATAGTAATAGTAATAGTAGTATTGATAGTAGTAGTGCTAGTAGTAGTGATAGTAATAGTGATAGTAGTAGTAGTGATAGTAGTAGTGATAGTAATAGTTATAGTAATAGTAGTAGTATTGATAGTAGTAGTGATAGTAAGAGTTATAGTAATAGTAATAGTAATAGTAATAGTAGTATTGATAGTAGTAGTGATAGTAGTAGTAATAGTAATAGTTATAGTAATAGTAGTAGTATTGATAGTAATAGTTATAGTAATAGTAGTAGTATTGATAGTAATAGTTATAGTAATAGTAGTAGTATTGATAGTAGTGGTGATAGTAATAGCAATCTCTCTCTTTCCTTTCTTTCTATTTCCATGTTTGTCCTAGTTGACATATCAGAGCTAAGGAGGACCAGAGTTTCAAAGATTGGGGTGATAATCTGCACGCCACAGAGACTTATTCGAGACTTGTTTGCATCTCTCATTCTCTCAGAAATCCTGCCATGGGGGTCAGGTCAGCAGATGCTCGGCTAGCACCATCCTGGAGCCTGTGTTGGCTTGCAGTAGCGTGCCTGTCTGGCTCCAGTCTAGCCCTGCCTGCTCTTCTCTATCCAGCATTTTTCTCTCTCTTGATCTCTCTCTGGTTTCTCTCTAAATGACAGGCAGGCAAGCAGTTCTTGTTATAGTTTTGTAAACGTTTCTCCCTGTCCATCTGTTGTTTTTCTATTTTATATTGGTCTGTTTTGAGTGGGGGGGTTTTGTCCAGTATTTTGAAGAATGACCTATTCTGATGAATTGGTTTGTGTATGGTGAAGTACATTATTGGCCAGTATTTTGAAGAATGACCTATTCTGATGAATTGGTTTGTGTATGGTGAAGTACATTATTGGCCAGCATTTTGAAGAATGACCTATTCTGATGAATTGGTTTGTGTATGGTGAAGTACATTATTGGCCAGCATTTTGAAGAATGACCTATTCTGATGAATTGGTTTGTGTATGGTGAAGTACATTATTGTCCAGTATTTTATGTTCTTATCACTGTATCGCTCTCTCTCTTTCGTACTATCTGGAATTCTAATGTTGCTATTTTCAAATATTGTTCTTTGTGGTGAAAGTGCATTTCATGTTATGAATTTGAAGAAATATATATGTATATATATATATGTATATATATATATATGTAATAGTACACATATTGTTTTTCCTCCAATATTACATTTCAGGGAGTTGTCTTCTAAAGACAACCTACAATGCTGCTTAGTACTGTAAAATATGTGTATATTACTGTAGGTATTACCCTGTAAATGTACAGCATTATACTGGCACCACAGTTGTAAATTTACAGCAGGGACGCTGTAATATGTTTTACAGTAAAGAAATAGTACTATAAACTATATTAAAGCATATCTGCTGTGAAGAAAAATGACGCTATTAAGCTGGCAACTGTGGTGCCAGAAAAATGCTGTAAATTTACAGGGAAAAGTTTTACAGTGCATTATCATCCACCTGATGATAAGATGCATGAAAAATACATGTTTTGCTTCCATATGACGGGGTCCCTGGTCGCAGGTTTGCCTGGGAGGGGTCCCTGTGATATAAAATGCACCTGCTATAAACAGATCTCATTATGCCTCCTGTAGGACAAGCCACATAAAGTGACACGTTTGTGGTGTACAATAACTCTGCAATTGGATTGGCGGAGTCAGTGTCTTTCCATTGATTCGTTGTTGTGTGAACGGTTGTGACCTCCTGTGTCACTACGCCGGTCTGAGCGTAAGCCAACGAGAAGGAGCTATCCATTTCAGCACCAAGCTGTGACGCAAGCCACGCAAAAAGTGCAGGGGATTTGCGCTAAAGATTTCGAGTAAGCTATACTACTGCATTATAGACATCCATATTTCCATGTCATTTATAAATATGTCCTTAAACTCCACAATAGATATTCCAGTTTAAAATGTGAAAGAAGAGGGCAACATTGGCGCACGGGCAAGAGAGTGAGTGAGTGAGTGAGTGAGTGAGAGAGAGAGAGAGAGAGAGAGAGAGAGAGAGAGAGAGAGATTGAATGTGAGACATGGCCCAGCTCCAACTAGCCTCTGGCACATTAAGACGAGCACGGCTGGGTAGGCCGGTCAGCTACTCACTAAAAGCACTGTCTGATCTGGTTAACGTTCTCTGACTTTCTCGGAATGGGATTTCTCACATGACTGGTAATCTGGGCACATCCTAAACATTATTGGAAAAGTAGGACGTAGTCTGGGCTATACTCGATTACATTTCGAGATATTTCTTGTTTGTTTTGATTATGCAATGTGTATAGCCCACACTGCATGGTATATCATATACATTTTATTCACTGAGCTCCTCTTCAAATTTTGCTCTCATGACACGAACCAACAGCAATAACACCATAACAAACATGAATACAGTGATAACGCCTGAGGTTTGCGCCTGTCTGAGGACCGTTGGGCTTGGCGAGGCTCGGTAGCCTATTGGGTATTCAGTCGCGAGGCTCGCCATTCATTCTAATCGAGACGCACTTCCCGAAATAGGATCATCATCAATCAACCACCCTTATCCCTGCGTCATATGTCTCCCGTTTGCACGCCCCCCCCCCCCCCTCCCCCCAAACCCCCGGGGGTTGCGCAGTTTTTTCCATAGGGGCACACCGCGACTCGCTATGTGAAGGAGGTTGGTAAACGACCGGGCGGAATGTACACAGCTCACACTACATATACTGTTACACAACCACCATATAGGCTATTATACAGCAGAACGCTGACAGGCAGGCAGACAGGAAGGCACCCAATTATTACACAGAAACTATACTCTCAATCGGGAACTCAGTAAAGTATCAAATTCGAATACGGTCTATGTGATAGCCTATTCACCCGATAAGCTGCATATTGCCATCAAAATAAAAAGAGCAAGTAGCCTAGCCCATGCGTTTTTATTGCCAGTAAACCGCGATACAGCTGTGCAGTATCTCTCTCTGTCTCTCTGACTGGCGCAACCCACACACACGTTTACACGCACCACACATACATAAAATGGACATGCAAGCGCACAAGCTCAGAGAGAGAGAGAGAGAGAGAGAGAGAGAGAGAGAGAGAGAGACTAAATCCTTTATATATTCACTTTATATATTATCTACCTCACTTGCTTTGGCAATGTTAACACGTGTTTCCCATGCCAATAAAGCCCTCTTGAATTGAATTGATAGAGAGAGAGAGAGAGAGAGAGAGAGAGAGAGAGAGAGACGAGAGAGAGAGAGAGAGAAAGAGACTAAATCCCATTGAGAAAAAAAGTTAATATTGCTCTGGTGAAAGAAAAAAAAAGCTTGTACCTGCCTGAAACGTGCCCCGTTAGTATACAGTACCCAAAGCCTACAGGGAACAAGCTTCCGCTTCGTTTACACCTTTATCTAAATCCTCTCACTGAGCTTCCCTAAACCGGCGGGCCAATATGTGAGACTGCACTGCAGTGTTTCCTCTATAGGCTCCTCTACCATCACCACACTTGAGCTCTTCTATAAGCCATAGCAACCTGCATCCACCACATTAATGATGGTAGGCATTGTATAAGGCTTTTTCTAAGAAAACAACAAACGGGAAGTCTCGTTAGCAACCAGAGAAAGCAGTAGCCTGACCGTCTGTATGTTTGTTCTGAACCACCCAGTTCTCCCCATTTCCCCCCGTGTAGGCTGCTAATTACAGTCTGTGCGGCAACAGCGGCAAGGGCTCAACTTCACACAACCATTCCCCGGTCCGTCACAGTCAAGACAGTCACAGACTGGCCATGCGCGTCCCTCTTGGATACATACTGTGATTTGCTGAAATGCTTTCAGAATAACTGCTGCAACTTCCTATTTAATTATACCGTCCATCGGAAGCCAGATCCATCAATGCATTTTGCCGCAATCAAATGAAGAAACAACTTAATAAAGGGCCATCAACTTTATCAAACGTTTGGAGCGGAAGGCTGCCTGCAACAAGACAGAGCAGAGAGCTGAGGGGAAATTGGCTTACCTTCAAATGGCTTTCCAAAATGCTCCGATCGCGTTTGTCAGTCAGTGGGGAAAGCTTTGGACATCACAGCGACGGACCAGCCAGAGAGAAAACGTTTCCATGGAGTATCAGGGTGCCACTGAAGAAAAGTATTTCAAGCAGCTCACCCTTTCAGGCGACAGCCGCGGTGTAAACAGCGGTTTAATCCAAAGAGAAAGATGTGAATCTTGTTCTCTTCTCAAATGAATGAAGAAAGTGACATGCTTTCCCACAAAAACATACGTCAATTGTCTCGCGCGGGACTAAGATGTAGAAAATAGGGAAGTGTGAAAAAAAGCTAAAATGATTATGGCCAAATACAAACTAAAAGGCAAAAAATGACATATAAAACGAAGAGGGGGGTGGGGGGCGGGAAATGGAAGCGTGTAGCCCATTGAACTCCCACCTAAACTCGACTACTTGCTTTGCGCCAAAAGAGGTTTGGTCAGGAATTCTCCCAAGGGTGCCCGACCATCCCAAACGCACAGGCGCGCACTCCACTATGCTGCGCCACGAGGCTGCATGTATAGCTATAATCGCAAGTATCCTATATTGACAGATCCGATGGGGGTTTCCTCCACAGCCCGGCTATGTGGATGCGATGCTCATAGTCTGCCTAGCTGAGATGGAACTCTCCCCGGTCCTAGTGCCTTCCCGCATTGTACGCTACCGCGTTCAACAAGCGCCTCGGCGATACCTGCATTCTGTCGCGGTTTTGAGCGGGTAGCCTAACTGATTTTAAGAGGATAAAACAATCCGTGGTCTTGTAAAGCTCAAACCTAATTTGTTACAATTAAACTCGACAACGGAAGGGGGGCAGGTGGTGAGCTTGCCACCTGCGAAGAGAGATGGTGTGTGTGTGTAAAATAGAGAGAGAGCGAGAGAGATAGTATTTTTCTAGAGGCGCTAGTTTCTTCCTGCCCGCCAGCACATCGCAGACTCTGCGCGAGGAAGAGCATGGCAGAGAGGGAAGCTCGCGCTACCAGGATGTAGAAAGGCGTTTGGCGCGCGCCTGCGTTCCACAGACCAAGGTGGTCACGAGGCCAGTAAATTAAATAGATCTTAGCCAAACTATAAAAGTCTGGAACTATTCATACTAGCCTATAGTCTAATATTTTTTCAATTGATATAAAGTTGTAGAGTAGACTATGGTAGGCATTTGGAATGGGAAATGTCATTGTCAACTGACATCTAGAATTTCATTGGTATGTCTTGCTCTATGGATCAGAATAAAGCACTGAATGTTATATAAGGCATGCTTTGTGCAGTTGCCTAGTCACAAAGTGTAAAACTATTTCCTGACACATCTTGCCTAGTTCGACCAATTGCACAAATACAGCAAGGTTAACATAACTGCTGTGAAATCTAAAGGCATCTGATTCAATTCCGACATGCAGTGGAAAATGCAGTGTACCAAGTTCTCTCTCTCCGTGTGTGTGTGTGTGTGTGTGTGTGTGTGTGTGTGTGTGTGTGTGTGTGTGTGTGTGTGTGTGTGTGTTTCCTCAGGACTTTGCCCTGTCAAGGCAGTGGTTGAACCACAGTGAGTGAGTTGAATATTGATGAAGGGGCTTAGAGGGGAAGAAAGGCTACCATAGAGGAGACCCACACACACACACACACACACACACACACACACACACACACACACACACACACACACACACACATATGCACTCTTTCTGAAATAGAAAAGGTGCTTACTCCAATAGTGTCCAGTTAGAACACTAACATGCCGGTCTCACCAGTGTGTTCTAAGGTAAAGGGTTGGCTTGTGTTACCACTCACCAGTGTGTTCTAAGGTAAAGGGTTGGCTTGTGTTACCACTCTCCAGTGTGTTCTAAGGTAAAGGGTTGGCTTGTGTTACCACTCACCAGTGTGTTCTAAGGTAAAGGGTTGGCTTGTGTAACCACTCTCCAGTGTGTTCTAATGTAAAGGGTTGGCTTGTGTAACCACTCTCCAGTGTGTTCTAATGTAAAGGGTTGGCTTGTGTTACCACTCTCCAGTGTGTTCTAAGGTAAAGGGTTGGCTTGTGTTACCACTCACCAGTGTGTTCTAAGGTAAAGGGTTGGCTTGTGTTACCACTCTCCAGTGTGTTCTAAGGTAAAGGGTTGGCTTGTGTAACCACTCACCAGTGTGTTCTAAGGTAAAGGGTTGGCTTGTGTAACCACTCACCAGTGTGTTCTAAGGTAAAGGGTTGGCTTGTGTTACCACTCACCAGTGTGTTCTAAGGTAAAGGGTTGGCTTGTGTAACCACTCTCCAGTGTGTTCTAATGTAAAGGGTTGGCTTGTGTAACCACTCTCCATTGTGTTCTAATGTAAAGGGTTGGATTGTGTAACCACTCTCCAGTGTGTTCTAATGTAAAGGGTTGGCTTGTGTAACCACTCTCCAGTGTGTTCTAATGTAAAGGGTTGGCTTCTGTTACCACTCTCCAGTGTGTTCTAAGGTAAAAAGTTGGCTTGTGTAATCACTCCATAGCCTCGGCTCAGAAACCTTGCAGCAGAAACTCCTCCTCCACAGTTCCTGTTGTAGTTTATGTAGGTACCTTACAGTAGGCCTATAGGCATTAATCAGACAGGAAACATAGAAACAAGCTAGATACAGTATAGGCTTCCTCGACTTCACCTGCCTATCAACATGAAACACTGTTCACTTCACAGTGCTGTTCACAGCTTGTCTATTTTCTCTCTCCTCTCATGTCTGTGTCATGCTGATGCTCAGAAAGCCTCAACTACTAGAACACTTCTACCATAGCATTCTGCATCCTACCTCCTATAACTCCTACCTCCTATAACTCAAACCTGCTACTTTCTATATCCTACCTCCTACCTCCTACTCATCCTACCACATACTCCTACACCTCCTGCCTTCTATAACTCCTACCTCCTACAACTCCTACCTCTAACTCCTACCTCATAACTCCTTCCTCATATATAACTCCTACCTCCTCTAACTCCTACCTCCTCTACCCCCTACCTCCTATAACTCCTACCTCCTAATTCCTACAACTCCTACCTCATATAACTCCTTCCTCATATATAACTCCTACCTCCTCTAACTCCTACCTCCTCTACCCCCTACCTCCTATAACTCCTACCTCCTATAACTCCTACTTCCCATAACTCCTACCACCTATAACTCCTACCTCCTCTACCTCCTAACTCCTACAGTACCTCCTATACCTCCTACCTCCTGTCTCCTAGCTCCTAACTCTTAACTCCTCTCTCTTTCCCTGACTTGACTTCCGACTTCCTCTCTCACTCCCTCACTTTCACTATTTTTCACCTCTCACCTTCTACCTCGCCCCTTACTTTCACCCCTTGTGTTATCCCTCTAGAAAATGTAGAACGTTTCAACTGTGTGTTGGAAGAGTTCCTCAAAAAGTTCTAACATATCAAAGAGAGAGTAATATTGTTTTGTCAAATCTATATCTTGAAGAAACATATTTTTGGGGGGTCAAACACACATACGCCAAACTAGGCGGAAATATTTTTCCAATTGAAAATGTAAATAGCCTAGAATATCACAGCAGTGAGTACTTCAGGAAACACTCTATACAGAAATAAAGAGTCCTTACTACAAACATGACCCTTTTCTCCTAAAACAACATTACAGTATCCCCTGTACTCATTATTTCTCTCTCTCTCTCTCTCTCTCTCTCTCTCTCTCTCTCTCTCTCTCTCTCTCTCGCTTACACACACACACACACACACACACACACACACACACACACACACACAGGCAAATGTTCCACAGAGAGTGCAGACTGATTGCAGGTTTATGAAATCTGCAGTTTGGTTGTGCCACATTGATGCCAAGCGGTTGTCAAATAGTTGCCAAGCAGTACCCGTGACAGCAGTTTATGAACTCTCTGTAATTGCAGAGATGATATCATTTCCTCATCAGTTTCCTCAACAAATATTTAGCCAATACAATCAGGTGAATCGACAATAACACCAGGAAAATAATTGGCTTGTGTCATTCTATAACAACAAGGTTTCAGGAACTTGTACAGCTACACTACTGGTCAAACATTTTAGAACACATACTCATTCAACAGTTTTTCTTCATTTTACTCGTTTCTACATTGTAGAACAACAGTGAAGACTATGAAATAACACATGAAATAACACATGGAATCATGTAGTAACCAAAAAAGTGTTTAAAAAAATCTACAAATAATGTAATATTTGAGATTCTTCAAATAGTCACCCTTTGCCTTGATGACAGCTTCGCACACTCTTGACATTATCCCAACCAGCTTGGCCCATAATAACAAACATATATACCTTCATATACACCAAATTAGGTAGTGTCTTCTTCAAGGGAACATTGAGAGATTTCTTGACCTTGTCGGCTCAGCTATTCAAACCAGCAACCTTTCGGTTACTGGCCCAATGCTCTAACTGGCCCAATGCTCTGGACTACCAGCTGCCCAGAGCATAGGCAGAGAGGAGTGTTTCTCAATACATAGTCTATATGACACTCTGTGTCCGTACAAACACCACCAAACTCAATATATCCACTTTGAACTGAATATTGGTCAAAACTGTTTTCCTCAAGTACTCATACCCACTTCACAACTGCACATTTTTAGTCAGAACCAACATGGAGAAACCACAAGAGTACTGCTGTTCAATGAGAGAGGGCTTGAACATGTATCTGGTTGCACAGCAACTGTCACCTACTGATATTTAGAGATACCATTACGCCATATTACAGACCTGTCTTTAGCCCATCTGTCTATCCAACACTGCAGTCCCGTTTTTACCCCATATATCTATCCAACACTTTACAGAAATACTGAATATTTCAGCAGGGAACTGGATGTTCTTCTTGCATAGCTCATTTTCCAATGCTCCACCCAACTGAACCCAACCCCCATGAGAATCTACTGAATATTTCCATGAGGGAGGGGGGAGGAATGGAATGGCTGGGAATATAGCTGAAACTGCTAGAAAGAAACGTGTGTGAGTCTCTATGTGCGTGTGTGCGGATATGAGTGTGTGGCTGTTGGTTCTTGTCTCCCTGTGTGTTGTGATGTGTGTTTGTGAGCATGTTTGTCTGCTTGTGTGTGTGTTTATGTGTATGTGGAGGGAATTTGGAGGCGCTTGTCAACATCATTAGCCAGTCTTATTAAGGTCTCACATCGAATCCTGAATTATACATCAAGCAGCCAATCAAAAGGCTGCGTTCCGGGAGCATCATGGGAGCGTTCCTGACTGTTCCCGGACGGAAAGCCGGCCAATCCCTCTAATCAGAAGAACAGAGTAGGATCAACACTGTAGGGTCCAAAGGGAGGGAAGAGAAGAGGGAGAGAGAAAAAAAGGAAGAGAGAAAGAAAGGAAGAGATAAAGAAAGGGAGAGAGAGATTGAGAGAGAGAGAAAGAAAGAGAGAAAGTCTTCTAATGTTTTGTTGAGTTCAAAAAAGCTTTTGACTCAATTTGGCTTAAGGGTCTGCTAAACAAATTGATGGAAAATGGTGTTGGGGGAAAAACGTAAGACATTATAAAATCCATGTACACAAACAACAAATGTGAGGTTAAAATTGGCAAAAAACACACACATTTCTTTCCACTGGGCCGTGGGGTGAGACTGGGATGCAGCTTAAGCCACACCCTCTTCAACATACAGTGGGACAAAAAAGTATTTAGTCAGCCACCAATTGTGCAAGTTCTCCCACTTAAAAAGATGAGAGAACTGTAATTTTCATCATAGGTACACTTGAGGTACAAAATGGGTACAAAATGAGATTTTTTATCTCCAGAAAATCACATTGTAGGATTTTTAATGAATTTATTTGCAAATTATGGTGAAAAATAAGTATTTGGTCAATAACAAAAGTTTATATCAATACTTTGTTATATACCCTTTGTTGGCAATGACAGAGGTCAAACATTTTCTGTAAGTCTTCACAAGGATTTCACACACTGTTGGTGGTATTTTGGCCCATTCCTCCATGCAGATCTCCTCTAGAGCAGTGATGTTTTGGGGCTGTTGCTGGGCAACACGGACTTTCAACTCCCTCCAAAGATTTTCTATGGGGTTGAGATCTGGAGACTGGCTAGGCCACTCCAGAACCTTGAAATGCTTCTTACGAAGCCACTCCTTCATTGCCCGGGCGGTGTGTTTGGGATAATTGTCATGCTGAAAGACCCAGCCACGTGAGCGGTGAGATATTGCGTGGAGCCCCAGATCGAGGGAGATAATCAGTGGTCTTGTATGTCTTCCATTTCCTTATAATTGCTCCCACAGTTGATTTCTTCAAACCAAGCTGCTAACCTATTGCAGATTCAGTCTTCCCAGCCTGGTGCAGGTCTACAATTTTGTTTCTGGTGTCCTTTGACAGCTCTTTGGTCTTGGCCATAGTGGAGTTTGGAGTGTGACTGTTTGAGGTTGTGGACAGGTGTCTTTTATACTGATAACAAGTTCAAACAGGTGCCATTAATACAGGTAACGAGTGGAGGACAGAGGAGCCTCTTAAAGAAGAAGTTACAGGTCTGTGAGAGCCAGAAATCTTGCTTGTTTGTAGGTGACCAAATACTTGTTTTCCACCATAATTTGCAAATAAATTCATTAAAAAGCCTACAATGTGATTTTCTGGATTATTTTCCCTCATTTTGTCTGTCATAGTTTAAGTGTACCTATGATGAAAAGTACAGGCCTCTCTCGTCTTTTTAAGTGGGAGAAGTTGCACAATTGGTGGCTGACTAAATACTTTTTTTGCCCCACTGTATATATCAATGAATTGGCATTGGCACTAGAACAGTCTGCAGCACCTGGCCTCACCCTACTAGAATCTGAAGTCAAATGTCTGTTTGCTGATGATCTGGTGCTTCTGTCACCAACCAAGGAGGGCCTACAACAGAACCTAGATATTCTGCACAGATTCTATCAGACCTGGGCTCTGACAGTAAATCTCAGTAAGACACAAATAATGGTGTTCCAAAAAAGGTCGAGTCACCAGGACCACAAATACAAATTCCCTCTAGACAACATTGCCCTAGAGCAGTGGTTCCCAAACTTTTTATAGTCCCGTACCCCTTCAAACATTCAACCTCCAGCTGTACCCCCTCTAGCACCAGGGTCAACGCACTCTCAAATATAGTTTTTTTTGCCACCATTGTAAGCCTGCCACACACACACAATAGAATACATTTATTAAACATAAGAATGAGTGTGGGTTATTGTCACAACCCGGCTCGTGGGAAGTGACAACAAGCTCTTATAGGACCAGGGCACAAATTATAATGTAATAATAATCAATCATTTTGCTCTTTATTTAGCCACCTTACATATAAAACCTTATTTGTTCATCGAAAATTGTGAATAACTCACCACAGGTTAATGAGAAGGATGTGCTTGAAAGGATGCACATAACTCTGCAATGTTGGTATTATTGTAGAGAGACTCAGTCTTAAATATTTTTTCCACACGCAGTCTGTGCCTGTATTTGGTTTTCATGCTAGTGAGGGCCGAGAATCCACTGTTACATAGGTACGTGGTTGCAAAGAGCATCAGTGTCATAACAGCACGATTTACCAAGACAGGATACAACAGGGGCGGCAGGGTAGCCTAGTGTTTAGAGTGTTGGACTAGTAACCCGAAAGGTTGCAAGTTCATATCCCCGAGCTGACAAGGTACAAATCTGTCGTTCTGCCCCTGAACAGGCAGTTAACCCACTGTTCCTAGGCTGTCATTGAAAATAAGAATCTGTTCTTAACTGACTTGCCTAGTAAAATAAAGGGAAAATGAAAAAACAATCCAGAAATCTGGCAGTAGCTTCTGATTAAGTAACATTTTCACAGAAACGAATGTTGCAGTTTTGATGAGGCTATCTTGTTCAGATACCGGTAAGTGGACTGGAGGCAGGGCATGAAAGGGATAATGAATCCAGTTGTTTGTGTCATCCGTTTTGGGAAAGTACTTGCGTAATTGCGCACCCAACTCACTCAGTGTAAGGGCACAAGGCGAGACCCAAATGCAGACACAGGAGGCAGATGGTTGAGCTCTGATATTGATTATACCAAAAGGGGTAGGCAAAAGGCAGGTCAGAGACAGGCAAGAGTTCATAAACCAAGTCAGAGTCCAAACAGTAACAGGCGATAGGCAGGCTCGAGGTCAGAACAGGCAGAGTGGTCAGGCAGGCGGATTCGGCGTCAGGACAGGCAAGGGTCAAAAACCAGGAGTGCTAGGAAAAACCAGAGACTGGAAAAAAGTTTGGTTTCTCCTAAAATAGTTAGGAGAAACGCTGGATGTCTTGCTAAAACAAGACGAACTGGCACAGAGAGACAGGAAACACCGGGATAAATACACTAATGGGGTAATCAGGAGACACCTGGAGGTGGGTGGAGACAATCACAAAGACAGGTGAAACAGATCAGGGCGTGACACTCAGGATCTTCGCTATATCACATTTGACATTTTCCGTAAGCTTGAGTTCATTTGCACACAAAAAATCATACAATGATGGAAAGATCTGTGTGTTGTCCTTGTTAATGCAGACAGAGAAGAGCTCCAACCTGTGTGTTGTCCTTGTTAATGCAGACAGAGAAGATCTGTGTGTTGTCCTTGTTAATGCAGACAGAGAAGAGCTCCAACTTCTTATTCATAGCCTCAATTTTGTCAAGCACATTGAATATAGTTGCGGAGAGTCCCTGTAATCCTACATTCAGGTCATTCAGGTGAGAAAAAACATCACCCAGATTGGCCAGTCATGTGAGAAACTCGTCATCATGCAAGCTGTCAGACAAGTGAAAATTATAGTCAGTAAAGAAAATGTTAAGCTCATCTCTCAATTAAAAACAACATGTCAATATTTATGCCACCTTGATAACCAGCGCACTTGTATGTTGTAAAAGCGTTATATGGTCGCTGCCCATAGCATTGCATAATGCAGAAAATACACAAGAGTTCAGGGGCCTTGTTTTATTTATTTATCAACTATTTTCACTGTAGTGACCAAAACATCTTTCAAGCTAAATATTTTTTCATTTTATAAAATGTGAATCCCATTTTTATTTGGCGTACCCCCGATGGCATTGCCCGTAACCCTGGTAATTCCTTCCCTAGAGCACACTAAAACAATACATACCTTGGCCTAAATATCAGCGCCACAGGTAACTTCCACAAAGCTTTGAACGATCTGAGAGAGGGCAAGTAGGGCCTTCTATGTCATAAATAGGAACACGCAATTCAACATACGAAATAGGATCTGCCTAAAATACTTGAATCAGTTGTAGAAACCATTGCCCTTTATGGTTGTGAGGTCTGGATTCCGCTCACCAATCAAGCATTCACGAAATTTGGCAGAATTCTACTAAAATATCCTCAGTTGTCACGCCCTGACCTTAGATATCTCTGTTTTCTTTATATTTTGGTTAGGTCAGGGCGTGACTAGGGTGAGTACGCTATTTTTTGTATTGTCTATGGTTTTTTGTATGTCTAGATTTTTTGTATGTCTAGGGTTTTGTAGGTCTAGGTGATTTGTATGTCTATGGTGGCCTGATATGGTTCCCAATCAGAGGCAGCTGTTTATCGTTGTCTCTGATTGGGGATCATATTTAGGTAGCCATTTCCCTTTGGTGTTTGTGGGATCTTGTCTATGTGTAGTTGCCTGTCAGCACTCGTTTGTATAGCTTCACGGTTTGTTTTGTTATTTTGTTAGTTTGTTCAGTGTTCCTTCTTTAAATAAATAACAATGTACGCTGCGCCTTGGTCCGATCCTTATAACGAACGTGACATCCGTGGACAACGTAAAACACCAAATAACGCATGAAGAGCAGATTTAGGCCAATACCCGCTAACTATCAAAATCCAGAAAAGAGCCGTTAAATTCTACAACCATCTAAAAGGAGGAGATTCCGAAACCTTCCATATCAAAGCCATCACCTACAGAGAGATGAACCTGGAGAAGAGTCCCCTAAGCAAGCTGGTCATGGGGCTCTGTTCACAAACACAAACAGACCCCACAGAGCCCCAGGACAGCAACATAATTAGACCCAACCAAATCATGAGAAAACAAAAATATAATTACTTGACACATTGGAAAGAATTAACAAAAAGAACACAGCAAACTAGAATGCTATTTGGCCCTAAACAGAGGAGAGTACACAGTGGCAGAATACCTGATCACTGTGACTGACCCAAACTTAAGGAAAGCTTTGACTATGTACAGACTCAGTGAGCATAGCCTTGCTATTGAGAAAGGTCGCCGTCGACAGACCTGGCTCTCAAGATAAGACCGGCTATGTGCACACTGCCCACAAAATGAGGTGGAAACAGAGCTGCACTTCCTGACCTCCTGTCAAATGTATGACCATATTAGAGAGACATATTTCCCTCAGATTACACACATCCACAAAGAACTCGAAAACAAACTACATTTTGATAAACTCCCATATATACTGGGTGAAATACCACGGTGTTCCATCACAGCAGCAAGATTTGTGACCAAGAAAAGGGCAACCAGTGAAGAACAAACACCATTGTAAATACAACCCATATTCATGTTTATTTATTTCCCTTTTGTACATGAACTATTTGCACATTGTTACAGCACTGTATATAGACATAATATGACATCTGTAATGTCTTTATTCTTTTGGAAATTCTGTGAGTATAATCTTTACTGTTCATTTTTTTTGTTTATTTCACTTTTGTTTATTATCTAGTTCACTTACTTTGGCAATGTTAACACGTGTTTCCCATGCCAATAAAGCCCTTAAATTGAACATTTAATTGAAAATTGAGAGAGAGCGAAAGAGAGAGAAAAAGAGATAAAGTGAAAATGCAAAAGAGAAAGAGCGAAAGAGAGAGCCAGAGAGAAAGGGATTGGGAGAGAGAGAGAAAGAGAAGGATTTTGAGAGAGAGAGAGAGAGAGAGAGAGAAAAGAAAGAGAGAAAGAGTGAGAGAATGAGAAAGAAAGAGAGAGTGTGAGTGGGGGGGCAAGTAGAATGTAAGGCCCAGATGTATAACTCCTATTCATACTGACAGGGTACTATATCAAGTCTTTACCTTGCTTGACACTAACCATCATAGTATGCCTACGTCAGATTATTGTTTATCAGGAAACAACAACGCAAATGCCTCGGCTATGGAGAGAAGTGATAAAGATTTCAGGACCTCAGAGAGACACAAGTTGTAAGTCAAATAAAGGAAAAGAGTCCTCACAGCCAGCCCAGCCGCCGAATCATTCAAACCAAGCAGGTACAGTAGTACTAAAACTTTACCCTGTCCCTCCCCATCCCATCCCTCTGTACCCCATCCCCATCCCATCCGTCGCCTCCAGTCCTCATTAACATATAAATTGGCGAGCCATAATTGATGCTCTAAAGTAAAGTTTAGACAGCAAGGTCAGCCAAGAAGCAGTAATTAAGCCTGTTCTAAAAGTGTGGCGGATTTGCTTATTAGCAGCCCGCGCTAGCCCCAGTCATCCACTAACAACAGAATGAGAACAGAAAATCTCATTCGCCGAGAAGCCCGCAGGAAGTTGGCTTGGTGCGGCGTGGCGCGGTGTGTAAAACAATTACAAGCCATTACACAGGGCACAGGAGGAGACCGGGAGCTGTCTGTCTATCTGTCTGCAACGTTGTCCCAATGTTTTATCAATGTTGTCTCTGTTTTTCTTACTTTCCTTAAAGCTCATTCCCCTATAGTCTTCAGGCCATGGCACAGAGAGGAGACCACCCTGTCTCTGTCTCACACACCATCCGTAGGTGTTTTTAGTTAATGAGGATGACTCATTCAAGTCAAAAAGTATTTCTCTCACATTCATTTATGCAACATATGGCCCTATCCTACACCATTAATGCAACAACATTCAACAACATACAACATTCATAATACAGACTTCATTATTCTCCAGGCGTATCTCTTTAAATGCAGTTTATCTGACATCTACTAGTAAAACTGCTGACATTCAGGGCCTTTTAAAAAGGGAAGACCATCTTAGTCTCTATAACGTTTGGTCTCAGAATATCTCTGATACACAGTTATACCACATAGAGCTTACGCTTCTGTACCACGATTGGCTCAGATCAGCAGGCAGCCAATGACACTCTCAACTAGCAGGCTAAATTACCAGGGACTTGATACCCAATTATATCTTTCATTTGTACTTCACTTTGGGCCAGTTGAAGACAAGGAGGGAGGGCAAATGTCAAACACTCCATCTCACCCACCATTCTCTCTCTCTCTCTCTCTCTGACTCCCTTCCTCCCACTCTCATTAGACATCAGTAGAAGTGATTGGTGGAATAGGACGAAAGGACAAAATGCCTAATGTACAGACGGCAAATGAAATAGTCATTATTTTAAACTCCATTGTATCAGCAGGACTAACAAAGAGGAGAAGAGGAGTCTTGAGCTGTACTTTAATTGTCTGACAGAGGAGTAGCATAAATTAGTTTATACATAGCACACTATTTTTTCTCTCCCTTTCTCCTTCTCTTTTGGACGCTTTTGGGTTGATGTTCTTCTAATGGAGAACATGGCCAGGTGATTATCCTGGTATTTGTTTAGCTTTCAGCTTTTCAGACCTCTTGAGCCTGCACTTGTTAGCCATATTTGTTTCATGCTCATCACCTCTAGTTATAGTTAGATGTCTTCTTATGGGACCAGCTACCGGAGATGTCTACCAGTTCACCCTGAAATCATCTCAAAAGCAGATAAACAACTTTTCTAAATATCAGATACAAACAAGTTAGTAGCGAGGTACAGATATTTGCAGGTATCTGCTCTAGTATGCCTATTCCAGCCCGACCTCTTTGAATTGGACATGGCAGTACTCTTTCTTTACCATTCAGAGGATACTCCATGGGTGTTTCTCAAAATGCATCCTACCGTGATCAGAGCACTGGAGGGCTGGAGTATAAGTCCAAATCAAAGAATGTGAAACAGAGCACATATGTTGCCTGACTACAATTTTTTTCTTGATACATTAATAAATACATTAATTTTGGCATGTTTACCTGCCTACGTACTGTAGATCACAAACCCATAATAATTCAATAGGGCTAACTGGCGAGGAGCAGCGTGAGGTAATACAGTAGGGCGAGGAGCAGCGTGAGGTAATACAGTAGGGTGAGGAGCAGCGTGAGGTAATACAGTAGGGGGAGGTGCAGCGTGAGGTAATACAGTAGGGGGAGGTGCAGCGTGAGGTAATACAGTAGGGGGAGGTGCAGCGTGAGGTAATACAGTACGGGGAGGTGAGCGTGAGGTAATACAGTAGGGGGAGGTGCAGCGTGAGGTAATACAGTAGTGGGAGGTGCAGCGTGAGGTAATACAGTAGGGAGTGATGCAGCGTGAGGTAATACAGTAGGGTGAGGAGCAGCGTGAGGTAATACAGTAGGGGGAGGTGCAGCGTGAGGTAATACAGTAGGGGGAGGTGAGCGTGAGGTAATACAGTAGGGTGAGGAGCAGCGTGAGGTAATACAGTAGGGGGAGATGCAGCGTGAGGTAATACAGTAGGGGGAGGTGCAGCGTGAGGTAATACAGTAGGGGGAGGTGAGCGTGAGGTAATACAGTAGGGTGAGGAGCAGCGTGAGGTAATACAGTAGGGGGAGATGCAGCGTGAGGTAATACAGTAGGGGGAGGTGCAGCGTGAGGTAATACAGTAGTGGGAGGTGCAGCGTGAGGTAATACAGTAGGATGAGGAGCAGCGTGAGGTAATACAGTACGGGGAGGTGAGCGTGAGGTAATACAGTAGGGGGAGGTGCAGCGTGAGATAATACAGTAGTGGGAGGTGCAGCGTGAGGTAATACAGTAGGGAGTGATGCAGCGTGAGGTAATACAGTAGGGTGAGGAGCAGCGTGAGGTAATACAGTAGGGGGAGGTGCAGCGTGAGGTAATACAGTAGGGGGAGGTGAGCGTGAGGTAATACAGTAGGGTGAGGAGCAGCGTGAGGTAATACAGTAGGGGGAGATGCAGCGTGAGGTAATACAGTAGGGGGAGGTGCAGCGTGAGGTAATACAGTAGGATGAGGAGCAGCGTGAGGTAATACAGTATGGGGAGGTGCAGCGTGAGGTAATACAGTAGGGGGAGAAAGAGTGTTTCTCAAATGTATTGTTTTATCCATTCTCCACACTCTCATCCTCACAAGAACATAGTCAAGAGAACGTGGTCGGAGAATGCACTTGGAGCATGAGAGTGTGGAGCACGGTAGTGTACATATTGAGAAACATACAGTTACTCAGGGGGAGCACGGTAGTAAGCATATTGAGAAACATCCAGTGATTCAGGGGGAGCACTGTAGTGTACATATTGCGCACTACTCCCTAGCATACTACTCGCCAATGTCCAGTCTCTTGACAACAAGCATTCCAGAGAGACATCAGAGACTGTAATGTTCTTTAGGGAAACATGGCTCACTCGAGAGACGCTAACGGAGTCGGTGCAGCCAGCTGGTTTCTTCATGCATCGCGCCGACAGAAACAACCATGTTTCTGGTAAGAAGAGGGGCGGGGGGTTATGCCTTATGATTAACGAGACGTGGTGTGATCATAACAACATACAGGAACTCAAGTCCTTCTGTTCACCTGAATTCCTCACAATCAAATGTCGACCGCATTATCTACCAAGGGAATTCTCTTCGATTATAATCACAGCCTTATATATTCCCCCCCAAGCAGACACATCGATGGCCCTAAACAAACTTTATTTGACTCTATGTAAACTGGAAACCCCATATCCTGAGGCTGCATTCATTGTAGCTGGGGATTTTAACAAGGCTAATCTGAAAACAAGACTCCCTAAATTCTATCAGCATATCGATTGTGCTACCAGGGCTGGTAAAACCCTGGATCATTGTTATTCTAACTTCCGCGATGCATATAAGGCCCGTGGATTGGGATACGTTCCGCATTGCGTCCAACAACAACATTGACGAACATGCTGATTCGGTGAGCGAGTTCATTAGAAAGTGCATCAGCGATGCTATACCGACAGCAACGATTAAAACATTCCCAAACCAGAAACCGTGGATTGATGGCAGCAATCGCGCGAAACTGAGAGCGCAAACCACTGCTTTTAGCCAGGGCAAGGTGACCGGAAACATGAGCGAATGAAAACAGTGTAGCTATTCCCTCCGCAAGGCAATCAAACAAGATAAGTGTCAGTATAGAGACAAAGTAGAGTCGCAATTCAACGGCTCAGACACAAGAGGTATGTGGCAGGGTCTACAGTCAATCACGGATTACAAAAAGAAAACCAGCCCCGCCGCGGACCAGGATGTCTTGCTCCCAGACAGACTAAATAAGGACAATACAGTACCACTGACACGGCCAGCTACCAAAACCTGCGGGCTCTCCTTCACTGCAGCCGATGTGAGTAAAATATTTAAACGTGTTAACCCTTGCAAGGCTGCAGGCCCAGACGGCATCCCCAGCCGCGTCCTCAGAGCATGCGCAGACCAGCTGGCTGGTGTGTTTACGGACATATTCAATCAATCCCTGAGACCCTGGGTCTCGACCACGCCCTGTGCAACTGGGTACTGGACTTCCTGATGGGCCGCCCCCAGGTGGTGAGGGTAGGTAACAACATCTCCACCCCACCGATCCTCAACACTGGGGCCCCACAAGGGTGCATTCTGAGCCCTCTCCTGTACTCCCTGTTCACCCACGACTGCGTGGCCATGCACGCCTCCAACTCAATCATCAAGTTTGCGGACGACACTACAGTGGTAGGCTTGATTACCAACAATGACGAGACGGCCTACAGGAAGGAGGTGAGGGCATGTTTGAACTTGTTATCAGTATAAAAGACACCTGTCCACAACCTCAAACAGTCACACTCCAAACTCCACTATGGCCAAGACCAAAGAGCTGTCAAAGGACACCAGAAACAAAATTGTAGACCTGCACCAGGCTGGGAAGACTGAATCTCCAATAGGAAAGCAGCTTGGTTTGAAGAAATCAACTGTGGGAACAATTATTAGGAAATGGAAGACATACAAGACCACTGATAATATCCCTTGATCTGGGGCTCCACGCAAGATCTCACCCCGTGGGGTCAAAATGATCACAAGAACGGTGAGCAAAAATCCCAGAACCACACGGGGGGACCTAGTGAATGACCTGCAGAGAGCTGGGACCAAAGTAACAAAGCCTACCATCAGTAACACACTACTCCGCCAGGGACTCAAATCCAGCCGTGACAGACGTGTCCCCCTGCTTATGCCAGTACATGTCCAGGCCCATCTGAAGTTTGCTAGAGAGCATTTGGATGATCCAGAAGAAGATTGGGACAATGTCATATGGTCAGATGAAACCAAAATATAACTTTTTGGTAAAAACTCAACTCGTCGTGTTTGGAGCACAAAGAATGCTGAGTTGCATCCAAAGAACACCATACCTACTGTGAAGCATGGGGGTGGAAACATCATGCTTTGGGGCTGTTTTTCTGCAAAGGGACCAGGACGACTGATCCATGTAAAGGAAAGAATGAATGGGGCCAAGTATCGTGAGATTTTGAGTGAAAACCTTCCATCAGCAAGGGCATTGAAGATGAAACTTGGCTGGGTCTTTCAGCATGACAATGATCCCAAACACACCGCCCGGGCAACAAAGGAGTGGCTTCTTAAGAAGCATTTCAAGGTCCTGGAGTGGCCTAGCCAGTTTCCAGATCTCAACCCCATAGAAAATCTGAAAGTCTGTGTTGCCCAGCAACAGCCCCAAAACATCACTGCTCTAGAGGAGATCTGCATGGAGGAATGGGCCAAAATACCAGCAACAGTGTGTGAAAACCTCGTGAAGACTTACAGAAAACGTTTGACGTCTGTCATTGCCAACAAAGGGTATATGACAAATAAGTATTGAGATAAACTTTTGTTATTGACCAAATTCTTATTTTCCACCATAATCTGCAAATAAATTCATTAAAGATCCTACAATGTGATTTTCTGGATTTTTTTCCCTAATTTTGTCTGTCATAGTTGAAGTGTACCAATGATGAAAATTACAGGCCTCTCTCATCTTTTTAAGTGGGAGAACTTGCACAATTGGTGGCTGACTAAATACTTTTTTTGCCCCACTGTATGTATATGTATATACTGTACTCATTTAAACTGCTGCATCTTGCCATATTTATGTAATACATGTATCACTAGCCACTTTAAACTATGCCACTCTATGTTTGTATACCCTACATTACTCATCTCACATGTATATACTGTACTCTATACCATCTACTGCATCTTGCCTATGCCGTTCTGACTCAGGGGGAGCACGGTAGTGTACATATTGAGAAACATCCAGTGACTCAGGGGAGCACGGTAGTGAACATATTGAGAAACATCCAGTGACTCAGGGGAGCACGGTAGTGAACATATTGAGAAACATCCAGTGACTCAGGGGAGCACGGTAGTGAACATATTGAGAAACATCCAGTGACTCAGGGGAGCACGGTGGTGAACATATTGAGAAACATCCAGTGACTCAGGGGAGCACGGTAGTGCACATATTGAGAAACACCCAGTGACTCAGGGGGAGCCATGTAGTGAACATATTGAGAAACATCCAGTGACTAGTGAACATATTGAGAAACATCCAGTGACTCAGGGGAGCCATGTAGTGAACATATTGAGAAACATCCAGTGACATATTGAGAAACATCCAGTGACTCAGGGGGAGCCATGTAGTGAACATATTGAGAAACATCCAGTGACTCAGGGGAGCACGGTAGAGTACATATTGAGAAACATCCAGTGACTCAGGGGGAGCCATGTAGTGAACATATTGAGAAACATCCAGTGACTCAGGGGAGCACGGTAGTATACAGTACATATTGAGAAACATCCAGTGACTCAGGGGAGCACGGTAGAGTACATATTGAGAAACATCCAGTGACTCAGGGGGAGCCATGTAGTGAACATATTGAGAAACATCCAGTGACTCAGGGGAGCACGGTAGAGTACATATTGAGAAACATCCAGTGACTCAGGGGGAGCCATGTAGTGAACATATTGAGAAACATCCAGTGACTCAGGGGGAGCCCGGTAGTATACAGTACATATTGAGAAACACCTATAAGGAGCCACAATGAATAAAACCAAATATTTCAACCATTTCTATTTCAGCAGTGGTGGCTTTCATCCAACCCATCACCCAGCCTTAATGTTCCACAAAACCCTTCAACGTTGTGTGCCCTTTTGAGGTCCAGTACTGATCTCACTTCCTTAATGATTCTGTTTTTTATTGTTTGGGCATGAATTCATGCTGCCCCCATCTTAAAGCCAGTAACATACACCTGTGCAGTTAGTTGTCTGTTGAATAAGTAAAGGTGAAGAAACATGTTCTTTGCGTCCTGCAGGGAGGAAGAAAAGCAGAAATGCATTCTAGTCCAGAGGTTATCAGGGAGGAACAAACACAGCTTAATGTATAACTTATTCACTGTAACTACTCAGGACAACCCAGCCAAGCATTATTGCAGTATGTTGTCTTGCGAACCCCTTGTGAACGGCTCAGGGCAAAACACGGCTTCACTTGACCTCCCAGTCACCTTTGGGCCCTATGACCTCTGGACAGGTGAAAACAACTCACCAGTTGATATCCGGCATTGGTTACAATTACTTTAAACTATCCTACATTTTCAGTTTCTATATGCCTCTGGTGTAAGACGAAGCAGCATCCTCCCAATATTGCCAGAGAGTTTTAATTAGTAGCAAGCCAGTATTCACTTTGCATTACACAGTACACTGACATGAATTCAAACAAGCTTTCTGGCATCACAAAATGCTTTTGTGATTGTGTGTCAGAGAGCCAGACACATGGTCTATACAATATATGCCTCTGCATCTCTTTGCTTCGCTCTCTCTCTACATATATATCTCTCCCTGCATCTCTCTCTCTACATATATATCTCTCCCTGCATCTCTATCTCTGTATCTCTCTCCCTGCATCTTTCTCTCTCTCTCTCTACATATATATCTCTCCCTGCATCTCTCTCTCTCTACATATATATCTCTCCCTGCATCTCTCTCTCTCTACATATATATCTCTCCCTGCATCTCTATCTCTGTATCTCTCTCCCTGCATCTCTATCTCTGTATCTCTCTCCCTGCATCTCTCTCTCTCTCTCTCTACATATATATCTCTCCCTGCATCTCTATCTCTGTATCTCTCTCCCTGCATCTCTCTCTCTACATCTCTCTCTCTGCATCTCTATCTCTCCCTGCATCTCTATCTCTGTATCTCTCTCCCTGCATCTCTATCTCTGTATCTCTCTCCCTGCATCTCTCTCTCTCTCTACATATATATCTCTCCCTGCATCTCTCTCTCTCTACATATATATATCTCCCTGCATCTCTATCTCTGTATCTCTCTCCCTGCATCTCTCTCTCTCTCTCTACATATATATCTCTCCCTGCATCTCTCTCTCTCTCTCTCTACATATATATCTCTCCCTGCATCTCTATCTCTGTATCTCTCTCCCTGCATCTCTCTCTCTCTCTACATATATATCTCTCCCTGCATCTCTCTCTCTCTACATATATATCTCTCCCTGCATCTCTATCTCTGTATCTCTCTCCCTGCATCTCTCTCTCTCTCTACATATATATCTCTCCCTGCATCTCTATCTCTGTATCTCTCTCCCTGCATCTCTCTCTCTCTCTCTCTACATATATATCTCTCCCTGCATCTCTCTATACATATATATCTCTCCCTGCATCTCTCTCTCTCTACATATATATCTCTCCCTGCATCTCTCTCTCTACATATATATCTCTCCCTGCATCTCTCTCTCTCTCTCTACATATATATCTCTCCCTGCATCTCTATGTATCTCTCTCCCTGCATATCTCTCTCTCTCTCTCTCTACATATATATCTCTCACTGCATCTCTCTCTCTCTACATATATATCTCTCCCTGCATCTCTCTCTCTCTCTCTACATATATATCTCTCCCTGCATCTCTATCTCTGTATCTCTCTCTCTGCATCTCTCTCTCTCTACATATATATCTCTCCCTGCATCTCTCTCTCTCTACATATATATCTCTCCCTGCATCTCTATCTCTGTATCTCTCTCCCTGCATCTCTCTCTCTCTCTCTCTCTCTCTCTCTACATATATCTCTCCCTGCATCTCTCTCTCTCTCTCTACATATATATCTCTCCCTGCATCTCTCTCTCTCTCTCTACATATATATCTCTCCCTGCATCTCTCTCTCTCTACATATATATCTCGCCCTGCATCTCTCTCTCTCTCTCTACATATATATCTCTCCCTGCATCTCTATCTCTGTATCTCTCTCTCTGCATCTCTCTCACTCTACATATATATCTCTCCCTGCATCTCTCTCTCTCTACATATATATCTCTCTCTGCATCTCTATCTCTGTATCTCTCTCCCTGCATCTCTCTCTCTCTCTCTCTCTACATATATATCTCTCCCTGCATCTCTCTCTCTATACATATATATCTCTCCCTGCATCTCTATCTCTGTATCTCTCTCCCTGCATCTCTCTCTCTCTCTCTCTCTCTCTCTCTCTCCCTCTCTACATATATATCTCTCCCTGCATCTCTCTCTCTCTCTCTACATATATATCTCTCCCTGCATCTCTATCTCTGTATATCTCTCTCTGCATCTCTCTCTCTCTACATATATATCTCTCCCTGCATCTCTCTCTCTCTCTCTCTACATATATATTTCTCCCTGCATCTCTATCTCTGTATCTCTCTCCCTGCATCTCTCTCTCTCTCTCTCTACATATATATCTCTCCCTGCATCTCTATCTCTCTCTCTACATATATATTTCTCCCTGCATCTCTATTTCCGTATCTCTCTCCTTGCATCTCTCTCTCTCAATTAAATTAAATTAAATTACATTCAATTCAATGGGATTTATTGGCGTGGGAAACATATATAAACATTGCCAAAGTAAGTGAACTAGATAATACATAAAAGTGAAATAAACAATAAAAATGAACAGTAAAGACTACACTCATAGAGGTTCCAGAAGAATAAAGACATCACAAATGTCATATTATGTCTATATACAGTGTTGTAACGATGTGCAAATGGTTATAGTACAAAAGGGAATATAAATAAACATAAATGTGGATTGTATTTACAAGGGTCTTTGTTCTTCACTGGTTTCCCTTTTCTTGAGGAAACAGGTCACACATCTTGCTGCTGTGATGGCACACTGCGGTATTTCAACCAGTAGATATGAGAGTTCATCAGAATTGGGTTTGTTTTAAAATTCTTTGTGCATCTGTGTAATCTGAGGGAAATATGTGTCTCTAATATGGTCATACATTTGACAGGAGGTTAGGGAGTGCAGCTCTGCTTCCACCTAATTTTGTGGGCAGTGTGCACATAGTCTGTCTTCTCTTGAGAGCCAGGTCTGCTTATGGCATGCTTTCTCAATAGCAAGGCTATGGTGAGTCTGTACAAAGCCACAGCTTTCCTTAAGTTTGGGTCAGTCACAGGGATCAGGTATTCTGTTGCTGTGTACTCTCTGTTTAGTGCCAAATAGTATTCTATTTTGCTCTGTTCTTTTTGTTAATTCTTTCCAATGTGTCAAGTAATTATCTTTTTGTTTTCTCATGATTGGGTTGGGTGTAATTGTGTTGCTGTCCTGGGGCTCTGTGGGGTCTGTTTGTGTTTGTGAACAGAGCCCCAGGACCAGCTTGCTTATGGAACTCTTCTCCAGGTCCATATCTCTATAGGTGATGGCTTTGTTATGGAAGGTTT